>NC_060965.1:1746900-1751900 GCF_910589235.1 Vespa crabro
GGGGTTGGGTAGATTGGGGAGGGGTTGGGGAAGGGATATTAGGTCAGATATTAAAAAAGGACTTGGATAGAGAGAGAGGGGGAGGGAGGAAGATAGAGAGAGAGAGAGAGAGAGAGAGAGAGAGAGAGAGAGAGAGAGAGAGAGAGAGAGAGAGAGAGATAGGGGGATGGTAGAGAAAGAAAGAGATAGCAAAGCTGAGATGAGAAGATTGGGGTGGGGGTGGTGGTAGACGTGAAGACAAGAGTGTGGCGGGGAGGTTTTACACTTGAAGGAGCATATTTGTCTGTTAGCTCCAGTCGGCCAAAGGCTTGTCACGCTGGAATGCAGTCATCATCGTTAATCAGTAATAAGGTTACATAAGTTACATTTTAAATATACATTATTATTATTATATTGTACCATGAATATAAGTATAGAGAGAGAGAGAGAGAGAGAGAGAGAGAGAGAAAGAAAGGGAGAGAGAGAGAGAAAGAAAGAAAGAGTGAGAGAAAGAGAGAGAGTGAGAAAGAATGAGAGAGAGAAAGAGTGAGAGAATGAGAGAGAGAGAGAGAGAGAAAGAGAGAAAGAGAGAGTAAAAGAGGAACAACTTTTGTACAGGTTTACACACAACCATACAATTATAGAGAGAGATTGATGCTTGATCTATATGATGCATCATCATCTCTTGTGATGACTTTTGGGACAGAAAATAAAGAAATAAATAAATAAATAAATAAATAAAAAAAGAAAAAAAAAGAAAAAAAAATGAAAGAAAAGTTACATTTAAACAAAACAAAAAAAAACAAAGAATGTGGATATTAAGGTATGATATAATATTATACATACATGTATATATATATATATATATATGTTTGTATATATATATGTGTGTGTGTATGTATGTATGTATGTATATATATATAAAATTGTGTGCTCATTTTTAATCGAGCTTTCGTAACACATTTCACAAACACAAATATTATATATATATATGAAGTATATATGTATATATATATATATGTATAATATATATATATATAATATATATTATATATATATATATATAATAGAGGGGAAATTCTTTTATGAGGAATAAAAATAATGATAATGATAACGATAACGATTAAATAAATAAATAAAAAATAATAATAATAATAATAATAATAATAATAATAATAATAATAATAATGATAATGTTGATGATGATAATGGTGATGATGATAAAATGAATATTGATAAAAAAAAAAAAGAAAAAGAAAGGACATTAGATATTTATATTTTCTCGTATTTATCATATGGATGGCAATTAAAGCACTATCAAGCATATAATTAATTATCATCGAATTAAAAAAAAAGGAAAAAAAGAAAGGAAATTTACGATGACGACGATTCAATGACAATTTAGTTAAAAAAAAAAAAAAATAAAATAAAATAAAAAAGAAAAAAGAAAGAAATTAAGAGAGAAAGAAAAAAAGAACGAAAGAAGATATAATACGTTTGAATAATATAAACAATTATTTCATATTGCCAATTATGAAGGAACAAAATTAATCTTATTGTCTTCTCTTCTATCATTAGAAACATTATATTACTTATGTAATGTGTGCATATTTATGCGTATGTATGCGTATGTAATATAATGTACGTTTCGGTAATCATTCGATTTAATTCCAAATGCAACAGAAAGGATAAACAAAATGATGAAAAGAAGGAAAAGTTAAAAAGAAAAGGAGATTTATTTTATTTTAAATAAATTATAATGAAAAACAAAATATATAAATCAGAATATATATATATATATATATATATATATGTATATAATACATATATACATCATGTATACATACACACGCGCAAATACGCGCAGGCATACAATACGTACATAAATAAGTACATACATATGTACATACATACATATATACATATGTATATATACATGTATATACGGACATGCACACACATATACATGCAAACATATATATAGTTACATCATACATACATGCACACACATATACATACTGCTTGCATCGACATAAAAATATGAATCAAATCTTTGACGATACTTGATAATAATTATGAAATTATTATTATTATTATTATTATTGTTATTATTATTATGATTATCATGATTATTATCATTATTATTATTATTATTATAATTATTATTATTATTATTAATTATTATTAATTATTATTATTATTATTATTATTATTATTATTATTATTATTATTATTAATATTATTATTATTATTATTATTATTATTATTATTATTATTATTATTATTATTAATATTATTATTATTATTATTATTATTATTATTATTATTATTATTATTATTATTATTATTATTATTATTATTATTATTATTATTATTATTATTATTATTATTATTATTATTATTATTATCATTTACTTGTTGTTTCTTTTTCTACTTTTTTTTTTCTAATTTTATTTTCTAATTTTATTTTCTAATTTTATTTTTTGTAATTTTTTTTATTTCATTTTATTTTTCTTTTCTTTTTTTTTTGTTTTCTCCTCCCACCTCTCTATCATTTTAATTCTCTCCCACCCTGCCCGGACTCCAAACCCACCTTCGCTCTCCTCCCTCCCCCTCGATCTCCTTTATCGGACTCCACATTTTATTCTTCCATATGTTTAATGCGTCGAATACGTGAAATAATAAAGATTAAGAACGATATGAAAACCCGGTGTTTCGATGAAGTTTTAACATTTTTAACAATCGTTTGTGTATATTATTTGTGTCCTGCCAATTTTTTTTTTTTCTACTGACGTTTACTTTTATTTCTTTTTTTTTCTTTTTCTTCTTTTAACTTTCCCTCCCTCTCCTTTTTTCCTTCTTATCCCTCTCCATGATTCATCTAACAATTTTCTATTTTTTTTTTTTTTTTTTCATGTGACAATGATATATATATATATATATATATATATATATATGTAGAGAGAGAGAGAGAGAGAGAGAGAGAGAGAGAGAGAGAGAGAGAGAGAGAGAGAGAGAGAGAGAGAGAGTAAAAGAGAGATTTGTCTTCTATTTTGATTATTTAACAGATACAATATAATTTTATTATACTGGTGAGCAAATGATTATGATAAATGTTAGGAGAGGAGGGAGTTGAGTCAAAGTAAAAAAGGATAAAAGAGAAAAAAAAAGGAGAAGATAGAAAATTAGTTTATTAATAATTATTATGCTAGTTAGATGTGATCTAATTGTCCGAATTATATAGTAGATTAATTTTTTATTATTATTATTATTATTTTTTTTTCATTTTGTTTATTTTTATTATTTAAAATCACACTGTCATAATCACAGGCTTAGTCATTCATTGGAACTTTGTGATGAATTGCTTGGGAATGAATGCATTAGTGGCAGGAATAAATGATGATAATGATGATGATGATGATGATGATGATGATAATAATAATAATAAATATCAATGACGACCGTCATATGATGATGCCTTTAATTTCTGTCTCTGAAGTTACCATTCTGCTGAGACGACATGTTATTAAAATAAGTGCGAAGGAAATATAATTAATATCAAGGAGTAAACACGTTAATTATTAAATTATTATATAATAATTATCGAATTTAACATATATAGATACGTGTATGTATGTACATACATGTGTATACATATATATTACTATGTATATGTTTGTATGTATGTATGTATGTATGTATGTATTTATATGATTTTAAAGGAACAAGAGGAGAGTTAAAAAAACCAAAAAAAAAAAAAGAAGAAACAAACAAAATGAAAGAAAATTTTACACTTGTACTTTCGCACTTCTTCAATATTGTAATGATAATGATAATAATAACAATAATAATAATAATAATAATAATAATAATAATAAATTTTAAAGTAAATAAATAAATCAATGAAAATAAAAGTCTGGAGAAAAATGCAAAAATTGTAATCCTTCAAATAAAAGAAAAAAGAAAAGAAAAAAAGAGAAAAGAAGAAGGAACAATGGTATATATATATATATATATATATATTTATATATATATATTATACATATATATATGTATGTATAGGTATATGTATGTATGTATGGATATGAAGGGGTAAAAAACACTTTTGGGAAGGTGAAAATAAAATTTAACAAAAATAAAATGGAACATAATTAATGAAGGAAAAACAAATTGGAAAACAAATAGAACACAAATACATTTGATGAAAGCTAGAAAGATGTGGATGATCACAGAGAAGTATATAATAGTTAAAATGATGAGACTGTGTTAACACAAGTATAGAGAGAGAGAGAGAGAGAGAGAGAGAGAGAGAGGGTGAGAGAGAGAGAGAGAGAGAGAGAGGGTGAGAGAGGGAGAGAGAGAGAGAGAGAGAGAGAAAGAGAGAGATAGTAAGTGTGAATGTAAGAGAGAAATAAAGAAAGAGAGAGAGAGAGAGAGGGGGAGAGAGAGAGAGACAGAGAAATAAAAAAAAAGAGATAAAAGTAAAAAATAAAATTATAATATTATGAATATAGAGTCGAGGACCTGGCGCCTCTTTGTCGCCAGTTTGGTTATGGCCTTATCCAATTTTACCAAGACTAAAAGCAAATTTATATTAGGTACAATGAGTACATATATATGAGACGTGTGTACAGGTCCAAAAGAACAAAACAAAAACAAAAAAAAAATCATAAAAGACAACAACAACAACAACAACAATAACAACAACAAGAAAACGTTAAAGAAAAAAAAAAAAAAAGAAAAAAAGAAAAGAAAAGAAGAATAAGAAACTCTAAAATATTCCCGATCTGCAATTTGTGTAAATTGTGGCTCGCGCGGAAAATAATATGGGATATATATATATACATACATATATATATATGTATATGTATATGTATATGTATATATATATATATATATATAAAAATATATATATATATTAATACACAAGTTAAATTATAAATAATAAATAATGATTACAAGAGGAAGATGGGGAAAAAGAACAGAATTAAATTAAATTATAAATAATATAATAATAATAA
>NC_060965.1:1764400-1774400 GCF_910589235.1 Vespa crabro
TCGAAATATTGATTTATGATAAAACGAAGAATAAATCGTTAAACTAATTGTTGAAGATCTGAAAATAAACGCAAAATTGCGTATGGTCGAATCGAATGGCATTAGAAACGAAGTGTCCGTGGGTGGTAACGAACATAAACACGATCGTAGATATGATGTAACACGAATTACATAGAAATTTTCCTAGGTGTGACCGTACTCGTACTCGTACTCGTCGTCGTCGTCGTCGTCGTCGTCGTCGTCGTCGAACAGGAGGACATTTAATTTGATATTAGTCATTTATCGTGATTACGTTTTATGGATATAAGGATTCAAGAATGAGGATTATTTAACGATGTTCATGTTTATGGAAATTTAATTTTACATTTTTATTTGCTAGAGGGATGGAATATAAATTTTAATTTTTATAAAAGTATATATATATATGCATATGTATTTATATGTATATATATATATATATATATATATATAATTTATAAATAATAAGAAAAGTGATTTATAATTAATGATAAGAGATAAAAAAGAAAAAGTGATCGTCAATTTGTGATAAATGATTTAAAAAGAAGAAAGAGTGTTTTGAAACTAATAATTAATGATTAAAAAGAAGAAGTGATTTTCATTTAATAATTAATTAATGATATGGAAAGAAGAAAAGGAAAAAAAATAATGTGACGCTCGAGAGATAATAATTAATGATGAGAATACGATAGCGAAAAGGAAAGAAATTAAATAAATGAGAGAGAGAGAGGGGGGTGGTGGAGTGAGAGAGAGAGAAGGTTAAATTAGAAAATATCGTTAGCAGAAAACTCAATGTGTACTCACTAGCAATCATGCTTAGTTCAACTAGGCTGCGACCTAGTTTTATTTATTCTCGACTCGTTCTCACCAGACACCTAGTGTACTCGCCAAAAAGAAATTTTCTTTAGTGAATATCCCCAAGCATATATATCATCCAATATATTTATTAATCTAATCATTCATATATATATATATATATATATATATATATAATGTATGTGTATTCATGTAATATATATATATATATATACATAAGTATTGCTATAGAGTAGACCAAAAAGTTTGCCTACTATTAAAAATATATATTATTTCTTTTCAAAATATTTTTTAAGAATAATTTACTTTTCTCAAATTATAAAATAAGCTTAGAAATTTTTGATACAATAACATATGCTATTTTGTTGATTACATTGGCAAATAAAATTGTTCTATTCCTTACGTTTTAATTTAATTTCATTTAATTTAATTAGTCAATTATTAATTTTTTTCTTCCTTTTTTTTTTTTTTCTTTTCCTTTCTTTACGTCATTGTTTAAAAAATTCATGAAGTCACGTGGATGATTATTAAGGTTTCAGTAGAGGAGTCCTTATTAAGTCAACTCAATAAAAGGGATGATAGGAAATGGGGATGAAATCTCTAATTCGTTTTTAAAACAATTTAAAAATGAATGTGACTGTTAATTCGATTCATCCCTTGAGATGGATCAAGGCTTTTTGGATTCATCTTGGAATTTTTCTTCTTTCTCTTTTGTTTTTTTTTTATCCTGTGTTTTTTTTTTCTTCTTCTTCTTCTTGCATTAGATTAGAACGGTCACCTGATATCTTATTCTACAATCGCAGAAACATACGAGGTAGCTTATAAGCGAGAATGTTTGTAACAGGGTCGATGGCTCGATGCCGGATTTAGAAATGAAGTTTTCCTGGCCACCACCAACATCGGCCAGTACTATTATAACATTGGCTATGACCACTTGAATATATCATAGTAATTATTAGGTCATTAGATTATATATATTTATTTGACAATTCTTTTAATTATCGTTCGCCTCTATTTTATTCTTAATTTTTAAATATACATACACACACATATATATATATGACATAATAATAATAATAATAATAATAATAATAATAATTATTTTTTTTTTTATATAATATTAATAATTTTATATATATATATATATATATATATATATATATACATATAATAATGAAGACAATTTATATTTTATATAAGAAATAATATTTGTATTAAAAATCAATTATTACTCATATAGTAATATTATTAATAATAATAATAATAATAATTATTATTATTATTATTCGATATATTTCTATTACATTATTATGTAAGATATTAAAATAATTTTTAGATATGCTCGATGATGATAACTTTTTTTTTTTTTTTTTTTTTGTAAATTTATCTACAATTAAGAATGAAGGAATGGATGCGTTGAACAAAGAGACGAGTATCATCGTAAGCGAGAGACTCGCTCTAGAAATTGCTGAGCAACAATGTAATTCGAAACGACAAGAAGAGGAAGAGACAGATCGACGGTTTTTAGATAAAGTCTACATACTGAAACTCGAGAATAATCCTTGTACCCTTTGTATATATCACGACATGACAATAATTATCGTTTACATTCAATTTAAGTTTACGCATTCGTCTGGTAAAGAACAATAATGTCGATAAGAAGCCATTTTTTTTTTATTTTTATTTTTTTTTTATCAGGACAATTCAATATCATTATAATAATAGCTTTAGTAATATATAATAATTATTATAATAATAATAACAATAACAAATATTTGTAGTAAAAATCTATTATTTTTATTCTATCTATTACATTATTGTAATAATAGATTTTTAATACAGATTATAATTTTTTAAATAACATATAAATTGTTTGCATTATTATATGTATAGTATAATTATAATCTTAACGATATAATATATCTTAATAATATAAAAACAACAATAACGAAAAAACCGGGAGGTGGGGAGGATAAAAATAAGAAATAAAAAAAAAAACAATTAAGTTGTACTATTTAATTCGAAGACACAGGTTATATAATATATTCGACAAAATTGACGTAACTGCGATTCATTGAAAATCTACACTAGTTCGCGTGTATGCTCGAATTATTTTGACTCGTAGCTTTATTGTGATTACGTCTCCTAAGGATAGTGATATGTACACACACACACACACACACACACACAAATATATATATGTATATGTGTATATGTAGTTGAATCGTGATAAGTGTGGATAATTCGTCCTACGATTTAAGGGGATAATTTGATTGACCTTCGCCTCGGTTATGCCACTCGATTACGCGCTCCCATTATCATCATCATCATCATCATCATCATCATCACCATCATCATCATCATCATCATGATCATCATCGTCATCGTCATCCATAATAATAATCATCATCATTATTATCATTTTCGTCGTCGTCGTCGTCGTCGTCGTCGTCGTCGTCGTCGTCGTCGTCATCATCATCATTTTAAATCCAGATCGTCGTTGAATCATCGATATAGTTGTTCGTTCGCTTTTAAAAATTACATTTAATACATCCCTCTTTTTACAAGGTGGATCTAAAGTTATCAAGATTTTTATACTGTTCTACTTGTATGATTTAACGATAGAGAAAAAAAATTAATTAATTGATTAATTAATTAAATAAATAAAAATATAAATGGAACCTGAAAGATGTGTATGGGATAGTAATTGATTCTCTCTCTTTCTCCTTCTTTTTTTTTTTTTATTTTTATTTTTTAAGCAAAAAAATTACTTAGGAATTCTTGATTCACTGTATATATGACAGGAAGGGAGAGGGGGAACGTAAATAAAAAAAAAAAAAAAAAAAAAAAAGGAAAAGAGAAAAAATTGGGTCGTACGCATGAATGATCAACCGCAACCTTGCGGGTACTTACCATAAACGTCACATTGTAATGTTACATGGGTATTTAGGATGTCTCACATGTGTTATTATTGGTTCTCTCTCTTTCTCTCTATTACATAGTATCAAACCCCAGGACACTTAATCCGTTGTTTATCTATTTTATAACTGAACTTATCCTGGATTGTTTATACGTGCATATACGTGCGCGTATGTGCATATGCGCGCGCGCGCGTATGCTTATACACGCGTAACACGTAATTCAATTAACCTTCGTATTATTACATGTACTTGTTAAATTCTATTTTTGGTTATAATATATACAATAATACTAATCCATTTATCCTTGGTATGTTTACATTATTATTATTATTCTTATTATTCTTATTATTATTTATTGTATTTATTTTTTTATTTATTTATTTATTTTTTTTTTTTTTATGGTTTCTATCCACACAGTCTATTATACTTTTCTTTATATATATTTATATATATATATATATATATATATATATATATATATATATATATATATATAAATCTTGATAACTTTATATTATGTTTGTGTGTATGTGTGTGTGTGGGTAAATCAATCTAATCTAAACAACGTATAATAAATTCTTTTAATTTATCCTCGATATTGTTATCATTATTATTTCATTATTAATTAATTAATTAATTTATTTATTTATTTATTTACTTTTTTTTTTTTTAATTTGTCATTATCGACTCATCACCGTATAATTGTTTTATCAATGTAAACAATCGTAATTTAATCTTCCTACTTAAGAGAATGAATTAATATATATGTATATTTCGAGGATACTCAAGTCATTGGAAATATGTATAAGTAAAATGTTACTTTGAAAGAATATACATATGTACAGATTAATATTTATCAACCTGTCCAACGAATGAGACGGAAAAAGAGATAGAGAGAAAAGGAAGAAGAAGAAGAAGAAGAGACGAGTTAATGCATCCATGACTATATTGATGCAAAGTTAAACGAGCGTAAAAATATATACATATATATATACATATGTATATGCTTATGTACGATAAGGATTATAACGATACACGTTAACGTAACGCAAGTATCGAGAGAGTTAACCATTCCTTCCTTTCTATTTACTGTTTATTCTATCTCCCCTCTTTCTCTCTCTCTCTCTCTCTCTCTCTTTCACTTTGTAACTAGTTAGCTATCTATCTATCTTTCATTCTTCGATAGACGTCGATTAGTCGTCGATATGTATGCTGCACGCGTATAACTTGGCTAGTCGATTTCCATTCGACATGAGAGATTATACGTGTATCTATTTGCTTCTAGTTACAACTAGTTCGAGATTATATGAGCCCTAGATTTTTGGGGCTTTGTTCTTTTTTTTTTCATTTTTTTTTTTTTTTTTTTTTTTTAAATTATTTATTATTATCGTTTTATTTAGTTGTCGTAATCATCGAATTTGTAAATTTTTATTTTTATTTATTTGTTTATTTATTTACTTATTTTTTTTTTTTGTAAACTATTAGAATTAGAATTACAATATTTTGATAACGATTCGTTTCTCTTTTTACTCTCTTTATAGGATTGATCGATCGATCTATTGTAAAAGTTTTAGATAATCGAATTTCATTCGTTGAGATTCCTGAACTCTGTGTAAATATATTATATCCGCCCAGTTCGTGATACGAAAGTTATGTACGTGTGTACGTATGTATCTGCGTACTTACGTACGTACGGAAGAAACGCTGCGGCCCCGAGACGCCGACGGTTCCGTTATAGTTCGAGCGAGGGGAGAAAGAAAGAAAGAAAGAAAAAGAGAGAGAGAGGGAGAGAAAGAGAAAGAGAGAGACACGTTACGTTCAGCTTCTCTCTACGTGATAAAAAGAGAGAGAAAGAGAAAGAAAGAGGGAGAAGCTGTAAGAGAGCGAGTGCAACACAACTAACTGTAGACTGTAGAGAGAGAGTCCATAGGAATACGACCACGCAAGGACGAGAGAGAAAGAGAGAGAGAGAGAGATAAAGAGAACTTTTCTTTTCTTCGTTATGTATTTTTTTTCTCTCTTTCTCCATCCTTTCCTCTCTCTCTCCATCCTTCCTTTCCTCTCTCTCTCTCTCTTTCTCCCTCCCCTCCCCTCGAAACACCTACATTCTTTTCGCTTCTGCGTTCTCTTTTCGATGACCACGCACTTTTCAATGGTAAGCAAACTTTGGTATTCATCATCTTTCCTCCTTTTTCATATTCCTCATAATTATTTATTGGATGTTGTAAGAGAAGTTTTCTTTCTTCTTTTCTTTTTTTTTTGATCTTTAATTTTATTTGTTCTTTTCTATTTATTTTTTCTTTTTTTTCTTAATTCTTAGAAAGAATTTTTATGTACTGTACTTATAAAACTGATCCGGAAAGGATATCGCATCGATACCTATTTGTACTATAATAATTAATTTTTGTATATGTTATTTTTCTAATTTATTTATTTTTTTAATTTATATTTTTTTAATTTTTTAAATTATAAGATGATATAGTATTATTTACTTTAAGGTTCTCTATCATTAATCAAAGCTTTATATAGATGGTGTATATTTATTGGTTTATGGTGTTTTTATCTTTTCTTATTTTACTTTCGAGGAGGAGATTTTATCTCTTAGAATCTCTGTTTTTGAAAGACCAGTGGTTGTTCTGCTATAACAACTTACTCTCACTTAAGTAGTCATAGTCATTAGTCATCATCAATCATGTTATCATACCCACTTGTTGAATCCCTGTTTCCCCTTCATTTGCATATTTAATTTTTCTATGACATTTTTATTTTTCTTTTTTTTTAAGGAGAATCATACAAGGGAAAGTACACAATTTTATTTTTATTTAATTTGAAAATCTTTTGCAAGCGTTCTTTATTTATATATATATATTTTTTTTCCATATAGATAAATTTTACACGTATTTATTTTTACTCCATTTTAAATTTGAGTATTTATTTTATATTACTTATTGAAATTTTTTTTTTGGCTTTTGCAATTTTTTTCATATAGATTTTATATTTTTCCGGAAATCTACAAAGGATTCCATTTTGGAAATTTTTTTCTTCATACACAACCCTTCTCCCTCCGAAAATTTTCATATGTAGCTCAAACTTTGAAAAATCCCACCTGAAAATGGGCCTCTAACCAATGTATAATAATATATAATACTTATATGATATTTAAATCATATAACATTTGCATATTTGTATGTATATGAATTCCATATATTATAAATTGTATTTTGTTTTAACTTTTTTTTTCCAAGTATTTTTATCACAACGATAGAGAGGGGATTCGATCTTGCAATTTTTCGGAGTATACTCTTCTCCCCTCCTTTTCTCATTTCATAGACAATTTACTTTATCCACCTGAGCCACGGATACTTAGCTATTATTGAATGCTTCATTAAGGAATATCCATATTTATTTATTTATTTTTTTTTTCGTGGTAGTAAAACTAAGGGGATTCGATCTTACTATTTTCAAAGGGTAAAAGAAGCCCCTCTAAAATTTTCATAGACGGATACCTAACCACCTGAGCCAAGATTACTTACTGATATACAATGTTTTATTATTATATTTAAACAATATCTATTATAGTATTCTTATATACATATATATATATATATATATATATAAAATTACTATAAATTTTAATTCTTTGATTTTTCTAATTAAAAAAAAATAAAAATAAAGAAGAATGAAATATACGTAAAAAAAAAAAGAATTCCATGCTGAGCATGTTGAAAAAATATTGTAAAGTTATATTCCACTTTTATGGTCCGTTCACCTTGCAATACCTTCTATGGGTTTTTTATTAACCCCCGTATATATATATATATATTTATGATCGCAATTTTCTTAAACATATCATCTGTTTGATATAAGAGAGACAAAAAGAAAAAGAGAGAATGAGAGAGAGAGAGAAAGAAATAAAAAGAGATATCACATTCGTCGAGGTCAAATTAAAAATCGATCGCAAACGAAGACGTCATTCATAATCGTTCAGCCTGGAGGACAAAGTTAACGAGATCTAACTAGTGAAAGGAGGAGAAGGAGGAAGAAGTGATGATGATGGGGTGGGGTGGGGTTGTGGGGAAGGATGCATTGCATCCATATAATTGAATAAAGGCAAAAACATATTTGACGTTATTAAAGTTAGTCACACAGGCCAATCGATGGTAATCGTTCGTAATTATATATATATATGTATATATATACCTACACAGATAAAGATAATATATACATATTTATTTATATATGTGTGTATCTATATATATGTACATATATTTTATATATATACATATATGTATGAATATATGTATTATTATTGTGAATATTTATATATTATTATTATTATTATTATTATTATTATTATTATTATTATTATTATCATTATATATTTCAATATATTTATGTATATAAATTTATGTATATAAATTTATATATATACATTTGTTTTTCCATGCAAAACTGCAATAATGCATTTAGATGTGATTAGAATTATGATTGAAATATATATTTAGTTACTTATTCGATGATTCATTGATCATGTTTTGCTGTTATTTAACATAAAAAAAAAAAAGAAAAAAAAAAGAAGAAAAAAAATAGAGATAAAGAAAATAAAAAAACTTGTTATCAATAATACATTTTTTACGAAACGAATTCTAACGATGTTTATTCGTCACGAAACTCTCTTTCCGGCCAACGTATTACTTTAACATATTCTTACTAAGAAATACGTAACTTAACGTCATCGGTTTATATCGATAAAAATTAACACCGAATCGATAATCGAATGACCTAAGATTATGACCAGATGTTATTACGTAGCATATCATATTAACGATTATTGTATATCCTTAAAGTTTTCTAGAAAGAAATATAACTTACTTTGAAGTTTAGTTATCTGCAAACAAACAAAACAGAAATAAAAATAAAAGAAAAGTAAACAGGATTGTGAGTCAAAAGTTCTTAGACGTTTAAAAAAAAAAAAAAACTATTAATCATCCTTTTCAAAAATATTTTCATATTAATCTCTTTCGCGAATTAGTAAAATAGTAAGTTTTTGGTTTATAAAATCAAAAACCTAATTGCACAATTAAATTACTTCAAACATGTATAATCGTCTTTCGATATCAGTTGATAATTACTTTTGACTCGTTTAAATAAAAAGGAGAGGAGGGAAGGAGGAGGAAGGGGCCATAGTTTTTAGACGATTCAAAAGTTCTTGATTTTTTTTTTGTTTTTTTCCGAAAAATCGATCATATTTTTTTTTCTTTTTTCGAGACATTTTTATTACAGACATCTTTATCGAGGATATTTACAAAACTCCAAGCAACACTCGTAAAATCTCAATTCTAACTGCGAGCTCAACAAAACGTGCTCTCGAAATAGTGCAATCGGTTTTGTAATAAAATCGGTCGATCGATATTGGCCCATTTAAAAAAAAAAAAAAATAATTTTGGCCTACTTGAAAAGAAAAGAAAAAGAAGAAGAAATTTTTGGCCCACCTAATGTAAAATATCTCTTATCTTTTAACGTTTGAATCATTGAAATAATTCAAACGCAATAATTCAGTTGCAGTAAGAATATACTGACATCGTTAGAATATATTGACTTGCACGACAATTGCACACAATTCACGCGCATAAATGCACGTGTACACACACACACACACACACACACACACACACACACATGTATAGATATATGCAGGTTAATTCGTTAATACAAATAAACGTTTAGTAAAAGACGAATTACGATCCAAGGATGGATGATTACGATTCGATGGATAAATGTATGTATGGATGGATGGATGGATGGATGGATGGATGGTTGGATGGATCAACGGGTGTGCTTATGTGTTTGTGTGTGTATGTGTGTGGTAAACGCGGGCCGAGTGCCCGAGGTTGATGTCCGAACATTGCTCGCCAACACATTCCAATTCCTAACTTTCTTCCTGTTGGTCTTTTTCGATGCCATTTTCTACCTTTGGAATTCCTATTACCGATCGAGCACGAGGATCGTTCGATGATCCCTAAAAAAAAATTCTTTTTCACCTCGTTTTTTTTTTTTTTCTTTTTTTATCTCTCTTTTTATCCTTTTTCTCTCTCTCTCTTTTTTTTTCTTTTTTTTTTTTTTAACTGGATTCCTAAAATAAAAAAAAAACGCAAAATTTGCTTGTTAATTCGTACGAATGGAAGATGATCGACTTTGTTCTCTCTTCGATTTGTGTTTATTTAATAAAAGAAGAAAAAAAAGGA
>NC_060965.1:1779400-1784400 GCF_910589235.1 Vespa crabro
ATGAAACTGCATTCTATTTCTATTGTTAAAAAAAAAAAAAAAAAAAAAAGAAAAAAAAGTAGAAGATTATTGTCATTATTATTTATTTATTTATTTATTGAATTTATATTATCGCAAGAAATTATTCGGTTATCGGTTATCAGATTAATTGTCAATAAATAAATACATTGCCTCTATCTTCCCCCACAACCCACCCCGCCTACTTCACTGTATGACTAATAATCGTTAAAGCGTTGTTATTTATTTTTAGAAGCATATATACATATATATATATATATATATTTTTTTTTTTTTTGGAGGGAATTATCATTCATCTTTATCAACCAATGACGAATCAAACCAACTCGAGTTCACAGACCTCCTTTCTGTTTCCCCGTCTATCTGAATGATTCTTTCATTTATTAAATATTTATTTAACACACGCACACGCACAATGCACGGTATATGGAATGGACAAATCGTGTTGTTAGATCATTTTTTATTATTATTATTATTATTATTATTATTATTATTATTATTATTATTTATTATTTTTTTTCTCGAGATTATTTAAAACTTGCATTAATTAGTCTTGCTGTTATTACGAGCTGCAGACACGTATGTACTTACTTGTTTTATAATTTAGATTAGGAGGGCACAGGGTGATAAAAGCAAAAAAAAAAATGTGATCTAAGTAAGTCTCGGAACGGAGCGATTGATTTTTTTCTTTTTTCTTTTTTTTTTTCATCTCTTAAATCATCTAGGGATTTTTAATCCGATCCAAAAGAAAACGATCTGTTTTACGCATTGAAAAATTCTAATGGAATTTTATTTAATACAGATCTATCGCAGGATCATCCTCTTTTTTCTGTATTTGTATGATACTGTGAGTACGTGTGTGTGTATGTGTGTATGTGTGTGTGTGTATATATCTTCTCTTGAAAAGATCCGTTCGTTCTTTCACATACGGTACGTATATGGAAACGCGTACGATCCTTCGCCCACGCTTAGGTATTTAATCTCCCACGCATTGGTTGTTTGATTTCACGAAAAATTTTTTTTTCTGAGTCATACCCTGTTCATTTTCAAAATTAAGAATTAAAAAAAAAAATAAATAAATAAATAAATAAGAAGACAGAAAGAAAAAGGGATCATTTTCGGATGGAAAGAGAAAATGGATCGAAGATAAAAAAAAAATATTTTTGCATTTCAATCTTCTACATAGAAACTATCGAAAATAAAGGATAACACATAAAAATTATTAGAATTCAAATGTTTAACGAAGAAAACCAATGAACACCGCGGAACCATATGAATGAAAAGTTTTATCGTAGAGAAAAAATTTACCGTAAGCAATTATAAAACATAGAAGAAACTATTTAGACATAAATTTACCGTGAAAATGCCATGAAGAATTATGAACCAGTTAAAAAAAAAAAAAAAAAAAAAAAAAAAAAAAAGAAAAAAAAAAAGAAAAAGAAAAAAAAAAGAATGAAAAAAAAAGATTATTTGTATTAAATCGTAAGGAAAACAAATATCATAAAATCGATAAAAATCGTCAATTAAAGAAAAGTTCATTGCGAGTACCATAAAACGCTCCCGTAGATCATAGAAACATCACGATCATTTAAGGCAAAAATTTAATGTAGAGATTTCTTTTTCTTTTTTTCCCCCTTTAAATTTTTTTCATAGATTCGTAAAGTGATAGATTAGTATTAAATGAGGTTTATTTATTTCTTTAGTTCTTTTTTTCTTTTCTTTCTTTTTTTTTTTTTTTTCTTTTTTAGTATGAATGTTTCGTTGGATTTAATGAGAACTTGAGGGGGAAAAAAAAAAACCAAGAAAAAAGAAACAAAAATAAAAAATTTCTTTTTTCTTTTGCAGTTCCTTCAGAATCTCGGGAAGGTCGACAGAACAGCGGACGACATACTTGACGAGCACCTACAGAACTTCACGAGACAGCAATATTCCGCCAACAGGCTGCAAAAGGAGTTCAACAATTACATCAGGTGTGTTCGAGGTAAGTCGGTCGTCTCGTAAAAGACGAGACAGAGATAGATATAGAAAAAAAAAAGAGAGGAAAGAGAGAGAGAGAGAGAGAGAGAGAGAGGGAGAAACGAAGGCAGAAACTCGATTCTTCATTCCATGAACGAGTCGTTGCTTCGAATTTCTGTTTAAAAACTTGTACCTGTCTATGCTCGCCATATTTGAATTTTTATTGGGATTCATTTCAATCCAAGATATTGGTTCAGAGTACTTCTTTTATTTTTTTTTTTTCTTTTCTTTTTTTTTTTTTTCTTTTTTCTTGTTTTCTATTTATTTTTTCTTTTCTTTCTCCATGATTGAAATAATTTAGTTTTTGATATACAGATTCGAGGGAAAAGGTTGGTGAAATAGTTCGAAGTAACTCAGGCTCTTGTAGTTTGAAAATCTAAAGAAAAGGAAAAGAAAGAGAAAGAAAAAAGAAAAGAAAAAATTAGCTCGAAGTGTCGAAATAGAAAAAGAGTAATCGTTTTTTTAAAATCATCCAAAAACTTTTGTCTCATCAATGCATACAAATATGCGTGTATGTATGTGTACTTTTTTCTTATGTTAATTATAGAGAAGCACAAAAATTGATATTGGAATTAATGAAAGACTATTTAGAGAGATTTTATAATTCAAAAAAAGAAAACTTCATAAATAAACAGCACGAACAATTTTTTTTTTTTTGTTTTTTTTTAAGTTACAGATAAGTAAAAAGAGCCGCCATATTGCAAGTTAATAAAAATATTATCGAAATATTTTTGAAATATATATTTCAAAAAAGAAAGTTAATTTAAAATAAATTACGAATAAATCTCTATAAACAAATCTTTTTTATTATACATCATAATTAAAACAATTTAATTGTCGATCTACACATACGCACACAAATTTGTTTTTCTTTTTTTTTTTTTTTTTTCAGTTAGTTATAGAAGAGTAAAATATTCTTGCTATAACAAAACCGGAACTTTGCTTCTATGATCCGTATATTAACAATTTTATAGTGGAAACTGCCGACAAATTAAACGCAAGTCGGACTCTTATCCTCGTTTGATCGTTTGCTTAACGCAGAAGAGTAGAGTAGAGCAGTGCACAGCAAATGCACAGCAAACGCACATAGCGCACACATGGTGCAACGCGTTAAAAAACAACCACGTGAACCGGAAGATCGTAAGAACTTGACCGTGAATTCAAGGTTACACGAAAGTGCAAACTCTACACATACATACATATATACATACGTATATACATACTTACATAGTACTTACAAGTACTTACGTATATGCATTATCACATGATCCAACTACTTCAAAGACTTCTTCGACTTCGTAGAAATCAAATGATGAATATATATAAAAGAAAGAAAGAAAAAAAAAAAAACATATAAAAGGAAAAAAAGAAACGAAGAAAAAGAAGATAATAACAAATGGCGTTTCTTCTTGCATCGTCAATTTTAAAGAGTGTCTATTTTCAACATCTAAAGATGGTCGTGACTTTTATTACATAAGCCGTAATTTTCCTGTAGTTCATTGAACAATATTAACCAGTTGCAAGGTTCTTTTTTTTTTCTTTCCTTCCCCCTCGCCCTCCCCCACCTGCCTCCAATAAATATGTTTAATTTATTTAAGCATAGATTATGCATGAAATGTATCACGTTTCTCCCTCTCCCTCTATATACATACATATATATACATATATGTATATATATATATATATATTTTTTTTTTTCTATATATTATTACTTTATAGAAAATATTATTATATTATTAATTTCAATATAAATTAATTATTACACGAAAGAGAAAGAGAAATCCGATCGACTGGCAAATACTATCATAATAATCCTTTAGAATTTCTCTGTTAATTTTCTTCCTTGTTTACTTCGTCCTCATCATCTTCATCTTCATTTTTGAAATTGAAACGATTACGTTTATATTGACAGATGAATGTAAATATATTTAGTTAATAGATGAGAAACAGTAGATACGTATGTCAAAAAAAGTATGATTATGGAAATAATAGATCCAATCCCTCAAGACTCACTTTGTGTGTGTATGTATGTGTGTATATGTATTAAAAGGTTAAAAGTCATTCCTCTGAGAGATATCATTGAAATCTTGATTAAGATAGATAGACAAATAAATAGATGAATAGATGATATCACTTTGATTTGATTTTCTTTCCTTTCATTCTTTCTTTCTTTCTTTCTTTCTTCTACTTTCAGCCGTACAAGTGGCTTCGAAAACATTGATGGACTCGCTCAATGAAATCTACGAGAGTCAATGGACTGGTCATGATCTTCTTTATGTGCAAGCACAAAACTTGGATATGCTGTGGCAGGATTTTACTCACAAACTTGCGGACCAAGTGCTCGTACCTCTCAATACATATCAAAGCCAATTTCCTGAGATGAGAGTAAGTTTATATTTTAAATTATATTGAAAAAGTTATGTTTTAATTAATTAATTAAAAAAAAAAAAAAAAAAAAAAAAAAAAAAAAAAAAAAAAAAAAAAATATCTGATGCTTTATAACGTAAAGACAAAATTCTAATAAAAAATGATTAAAAGAAAAGAGAAAAAGAAAAAATGGATACCGATTAAAATTTTATTTTTTATTTCATAGAAGAAAATTGACAAACGTGGAAGAAAATTGGTGGACTATGATAGTCAAAGACACAATTTCCAATCGCTCCAATGTAATCTAAAGAAGAGAGATGAAATTAAAGTATCACGAGGCAAGGAACTTTTGGAAGAAGCTAAACGTACATACGAACAATTAAACTCCGAACTTCACGACGAATTGCCAGCTTTGTACGATTCTCGTGTTTTATTCCTTGTGACCAATTTACAAACTTTATTCGCTGCCGAACAAGTTTTTCATGCCGAGAGTGCCAAGGTTAGTATTTGAGATAGATTAGAAAAAGATAAAAAAAAAAAAAAAAAAGTTTTTTTTTTCCCCCCCTTATTATCGTTGAACATTTTAATTAATCATTAAA
>NC_060965.1:1786900-1796900 GCF_910589235.1 Vespa crabro
AGTGTACATAGATCTACATATATTACATTTAGTGATAAATAACTTTTATGAGAGATAACTTTTTTCGTGGCCACTAAGAAAGAAGAAGAAAGAAAGAAAGAAAGAGAGAGAGAGAGAGAGAGAGAGAGAAATAATTGTTAAGAGTTATCATCAAGAGTTATCGATGATATCTCTACACAAAAGCTCTTTTTTACGAGGGATCTTTTTCAAATTTTTCATGGTCTAATCATCTCTACTTTACATTCTTAAATCATCTCGAAAAATATCTAGAAGTAGTTTATGATAGTGAGAAAGAAAGAAAGAAAGAGAGAAAGAGATTTAGATCAATCAATTTTTCCACTTTTACTATTTAATTCTATGACGATAAATAGACAGATATTATTCTTACACGATAAACATAGGATAATAAAAGGAAGTAGTATCGTATGAGATTCAATGGGGCAATATAAATATTGATATTAAATTTTCAATGATATAAAATTTTCAAATGTTATTTAATCTATTTTTTTTTTTTTTATATTCTTTATCTTTTCTTTTTTTTCCCTTTTTTAACAAACAGATCTTTCTCGTATTATATTTTAAAGAGATGTAATAGAATTTCATTATAATAATATATTTCTTTTTCTAAATTTGATTCAATGTTCTTTTCTTACAATATATAAATATATATATACATATATTCTCTGTACCTTACATACATAATACAAGAAATGTAGGGAATTTGATAACAGCACTAAAGGGCAACTATTATTACCGATCCTGTATTAATTTGTATAGTCAAAGTAGGATGATGGATACCAATGGTCCAATATCACCAATTTTATAGCTTTGATTAATACTCGTTATATAGATCTGTTAGAACAATCATGTATCCTCATATACGAACACACATATTTGTGTAATAAAACAGTGCTATAATAATATATATACATATATATATATATATAAATGTGTGTATATATATATATATATATACAATACAATATAATGTTAGAAGATTATTGGTATCGGCTTCCATTTGAGAGTGTGTGTTTTTATTTTATGATATTATTCAGAAAGATTATTTGTAAAATATTTAATAGGAAAGTTGGATTGTTTATTTTATAAAAGAATGATGAATTTGCTGTTCAAGGATTGATCCATTGTCATTACTAATAATAAATATTAAGATGATTTAAGAGTATTATTGGGCAAAATAATAATAATAATAATAATAATAATAATAATAATAATATAATAATAATAATAATGATAATAATAATAATGATAATGATAATGATAATAATAATAATAATAATAATAATAATAATAATAAAAGGTCTCTTCACAGGTTTTCGTTGTCAAAGATTCGTCGTCTCTAATCGGTGTATATCATTATTATACATATATATATATATGCATATATATATATATATATATATACACATAAGTTAAGAGTGCAATAACTTCTTTGCATAAGCCAAATTATTGTAAGCGTATCGAATCGTGGACCAAGAGAAAACAAAAACAAAAAAAAAATTGTGAACTTTGATTCTTCAATGCCAAAAGAGCTCTGGTTTAAGACTGTGAAGAAGAACATGAGAGAAAAAAAAAATATTTGATAATTATTTGTTATAGGTATAAGTATTTATACTCCACTTTTTTTTTTTTTTTTTTTTTTTTTTAATTAAGTTCCTGACTTATGTTTTATTTTTTAAATTACATTCCAGAAAAATTTGTCATACTCATATATATATATGCACTTACAGTAAAACATACATGAAATATATTATTTCAGAATTAAAATGAACTTAATAAATTTCAATTAATTGGACTTCCAAATTACACATAAAAAAACATCATTCAGAATTGTCATTAGATTCAAAAGTCTAAATATAATTAAAAGTGGAGTATAAAGTTGTGCCTTGATTTTCTAAGTTTAACGAGTACCATGTACTATATTGTC
Source organism: Vespa crabro (assembly GCF_910589235.1). Classification (NCBI taxonomy): domain Eukaryota; kingdom Metazoa; phylum Arthropoda; class Insecta; order Hymenoptera; family Vespidae; genus Vespa; species Vespa crabro. The sequence goes on from NC_060965.1 coordinate 1,788,846, forward strand.
TTTTATCGAATGTATTCAATGATAACGAAATAATATAAATGTATTTTGTTGAGTTGAAAAAAGGAAAAGAAAAAGAAAAAAAAAGGAAAAAAAACGATATTTATATAATGATAGCGCTGAAAGAGAGAGAGAGAGAGAGAGTGTGTGTGTGTGTATGTGTATGTACGTTTAAGTTTGGAAATCAACATGTTACTGCCATGGGGTACAAAATTAATCTTTAAAATCGTATGATTAATTTTAATTAGATGTGTGTCAAAACTTTCTGTTATAATATAATGCCCTTTATACTGCGTACAATTTTTATCTGACCGAACGATTTGCATTTAATATTTGAAGGGGGAAAAAAAAAAAAGAAAAAAAAGAACAAACAAAAAACGAGAGTGAGAGAGAGAGAGAGATTGAGATTGAGATTGAGAGAGAGAGAGAGAGAGAGAGAGAGAGAGAAGAAAAAAAAATTATTAAAAAAACGAGAGAAAAATAAGAAAAATGATTTTTAAGAGGTTTGAATATCATCATCCCTCTTTCCAAGTAATATTTCCAATAACACTTAATAATCATACACGTTCTTTGGATACAGTCGGGTTATAATTTTATTATACATAATTAGAGAACGGCAATATATAATACACGAAGAAAATATATTTAAAAAATATATATATACATAAAAAAAAAAAAATAAAAAAAATAAAAAATAAAAAAATACATTTTAAAGAAAAAAAAAAAAAAAGAGATAACACCAAAGCATTCTATACTTGAGCTTAATAGAAGAAGAATGTTATCAAACAGTGTAGTAGTGTATTATCAACATTTTTAGGTTATAATAAACAAAATATATATATATACATATATACATATATATATATATATATGCAATATAATATTGACATTCTCGAAATTTACACTTATATTTTTTTTCTTTCTATAGTCTTTTTTTTTTTTTTAACTCTCGCCACGATTTAATTTCTCTAATATACATAAAGATACAAAACCCTTTTTTTTTTATTATTAGAATTTTTTTTCTTTTTTTTTTTTTTCTTCTTTTTTTTTGTCTTTTTTGAGATATTACTGTAGCATAGAACAATCGAATATCGTATTAAACGTATATCATTTTTTATCCATCGTTAATACGTCATTCTATTAGAATTGATCAACATAACCTTAAAAAAAATCATTACAAATGTATACAATTACATCAGTCTCTTTTTAATTTGATCTATTCAATATACAAAGTCGATCTTAAATAAATAATTATTGCCTTGTATACAGTCAACCTGTAGAAAAATAATTTAAACATCTAATTATTTTTGTTTCTTCCTCTTTGTTTTTTTTCCTCTTTCATTTCATGATGATTCAATGTAATATAAATTTATTGTAATATTTATTATCAACGTATCGACGAAAGATTTACATCGATTAGAAGAAAAATACGTATACGTATTTAAAAAAAAAAAAAAAAAAAAAAAAAAAATGATCACTGTCGTGGATTTAGTAAGTCAAAAAAGAAAAAACAAAAAAAAAAGAAGTTGGCGGGAAATTCGAAATATGAAAAAACGTGCTAATGATCATCGCAATCGCGTTTACGTGTTTTAGGAAAAAGATTGAATATTTAATCCTTTTCTGAGAAAAAGATTAAATATTGTAAAAATGTCTCGAAAGTATCAACAAAAACGTTGGAGCGAGCCTTTATTGAGCAGACATCATTTTTCATATTTACCAGCGACCTCGGAGGACGACGACATAGATTTTATTCAACAGCGTGTAACTTCTGGGGAGGATTATTCAATGGACTGTTGTTTGTGTCAGGATCATTATAATAAGAAAAAAAAATCGACCAAGTATTTGATCAACGACGATATCAAGGCAATAATTTGAATGCACGTATTCTTTTGAAAATGACAGCGAATGAGAGTTTAGAGAGAAAGAAAGAGAGAGAGAGAGAGAGAGAGAGAGAGAGAGAGAGAGAGAGAGAGAGAGATGATAGGATATATAATGAAATTTTGTAGATAAATATGTATACTTTACGTGTTATCCAAACAGAGATCGAGTAGACTACGTTCACAAAGAACAAGAGAAAACATGGAATTAAGGTTGATTGGAAGTCAGGTTGAGGAAGCCTTAGGCGATGACAGGCAAGCAGTTTTGATACAACAGTTGGATCTTGTCAGCAATGCACTTGAGGCATTGATCCATTTCGTACAATCCTTACAAGTAACCAATCTAGCTGTTCAAAGGACCATAGACATTGGACATTTGTTAATTAATAATCGTTCATCATTGACCGATAATTCAACGAGTTTAAAATTTTTAACAGGACATATACAACAGGTAGAAAATTTAACAGCGAATGATTTATATATTAATATTTATTCTTATAACGATTGGATTTATCAGATAGAGAATAAAAAGAAATTTCGTTCGTCATTCTTACAAGATTTAAAGGAACACTGTTTGAAGAGTATGACCATGTCCAAACAATTACGTATTTTATTGGAGGAACATAAATCAAGGAAAGAAGATTTTTCGATTGCTGCGAAAAATTTTCAAAATTTTCTTAACAAATCTAAATTGTCATCGTCGCAATTAGAAAAATTACGTCGACAGTATGATATTATCTTGGAGGATTATCAAGAGAGTAAACAAATTTTGGACGTAAGATTACCGAAAGTCGTGAACGCGTACGTTAAAGAAAAATAATATACATTGTCGTTTCTATTAATATTGAGGTTAACAATCTATTTAAATCTCGTATATCCATTGAAAAACAGTGAACGTTATTCTTAAACTAAAATGTTGTTTTATTGTTGTTGTTGTTGTTGTTGTTGTTGTTGCAGAAGATTGGTAACATTGCACGAAGGTTTTGGAAGGATAATCGAATTTTTTAAAGATTTCGATTATTACAAAGAAATTTCGGAAATATTTAAACAATTAAGAGAGAATTTGTACATCGAGGATTTCGGTAATTAATGGAAACCAAAAAGAAGTAATAATAATTAATTTCTTAATCCTAATCTTAATTTTCTATTTCTCGATACAGTAAAAGAACACAGCATTGCCGTCGAAATACCGGGAAACGTGGAAACGTGTCAATTGTGTCAAACGACAAATCGAGTCGATAAGAAATAATAATAAGAATAATAATAACAATCGCGAATAAAAGTGTTTTCATCATTGAAAAATGTATGTTGGTAGATTAGATATACAACGAATTATAGACGATTTGTGGGAAATCTTATAAGTTTAATCCTCTTACAAGACCGTGTCAAGGTTTGTCCATGCCACTGATCATCTTGTAAACTTAAAGGATCTCGCGATCCATCGGTGCAGAAAAAAAGAAAAAAGAAAAAAAAAAGAAAGGAAAAGAGAAAAAAAATGACAAGATATAATCGGCTTTCGAACGAGAAAATAAAATCGATTTGTATTACAACGAGATTAGTAGTAATATTTGTCAAAAGCTAGTAAAAATAAAATGATGAATAAAAGTTCTATTTTACGTAAGAAAAAAAAGAAAGAAAAAAAAGAGAGAAAATAAAAATATACAGTAAACAAACGAATCGTTTAAGTCACTTGACAAACATGCATCGTCGTATTCTTTTCAATCAAATGGCGGCCAGCGAGTGATGACGGCAACATGGCGGCGTGCGTGCGCATAACAAGATGGAGCGACCAATAGAAATGCAGATATAAATAGCGAATCGTTTTCCACGACAGTCCACGCGTTTGGAATGATTCGAATCATCGATGGACTTGGAGAAATGATTGGAATAGTTCGTAAAAAAGGAAAAGAAAAAAAAAGCAAAAAGAAAGATATAAAACAAAAAGAATGAAAGACAATAAAACAAATACAGGAAAAAGTTACTTGAACGGTTTGACAAATGAAAGATATAAATAATATCGTTTTTAAAATAGATTAAAGAAAATACAAAGGTGAAATGTTAAAAGTGTAATAAATAAATATTAGGGGAGGAAGGATTTGAAAAATAATCAATTACTTTTGATTTAAAAAAAAAAAAAGCTTTATTACTTCATAAAAGTTTTTAAGTATCAATTCAAGATATAATTTCATTCTTCACTCAGGATAGTTTCCCATTTAATGAACCCTTTCTCAGGTTCACTTTTTAAAAACATGTACATATTTCGAATGGAAAAAAAAACCTATTGAGATGGCTTTACATTACTTAGGTTAAATTTTGAAATTTTTTTTTTTGCTACGAATGTTATGCTTCAGAGGCTTAAAAGAGGCTTAAAAATGATCGGTAATTGCTAAATCAGGGTAATAATATGACTAAGAACTTTCCAGTTTAACTCGAAAATTCGATCGATTAAAACTGATCGTAATTCATTAAGTTTATCTTTCGATCCATCCAATTATTGGCAATAAATAATAGTCGTGATAGTTTCATACGGTTTGAATAGCTCATAATGAATTAATGAATAAACGATCTATTTCTCGTTACAATTTGAGAAACGGTTCATATCTGTACCTTGTCAGCAAATAATTGCGAATTTTTTACCTCTGCTGGTTTTTGCTCGGCAGACAATTAATGCGCCGTTCAAATATCCATTCTGTTTGTTTTGTCAATGAGTTTTAAACGTTCTCGCATCGTTGACCAAGAAAAATCGAGCTTTTCCTTGGATAATTCTGTCAATCGTTAACCTTCTGATCACTTTCTCGACTCAGTGACTTTAAAATGTCATCATAAAGATACGATACACTTCCGGATCTTCTATGCATTCTGCGAAATCCTATCGGCAGATATAAATTTATGTAATCACCGTTCGACATTTGTTTATCGTTAAGGTTCAATGATCATTGATTTGTTGGAATGCTTTGGTGTGGTATTCATACCTTGATCGAAAAAAAAGCAGCATACCAATGACCCTAACACGTGACTTCATGGAAAACGGGGCTTCAACATTTCGGTGTTTGACTTGACTTTAACATTACAGTTATGTCATGAAAAAAAAAAGTAAATAAATTAAAAGAGAACAAATTCCAAAAGGATATTCTTTCACCAGAAGCTACCAGCATAGAAAAGTTTCTTCAAAATTCAAATATAAAAAATATACGATTTCTTTCTGGTCGTACGTAGGAAGGAAGGAATGAACGAATGAAGAAGAAGAAAGTTAATGGTGCATAGATACATCGATAGAGGGCAGGTCCGTTGCTTCGCGGGCGAATCGTACGCGCGCTATAAAGACAGAGAGAGAGAGAGAGAGAGAGAGAAAGTAGAGTAGAGTAGAGTAGAGTAATGATAGGGCGGAGAAGTGGGGAGAGAGCACTGTGAAGCGAGCGAGTGAGCGAATGAGCGTGGATAGAGTGAGCGAGGGAGGGAGGGATAGAGAGAGATAGAATATAACCTATATCCGTAGTGTGTCTCGGCCGGTGCGTTGTCGTCGTCGTCGTCGTCGTTATTGTCGTCCTTATCGTCGTTATCGTCGTCGTTGTCGTCGTCGTCGTTGTCGTCGTCGTCGTCGTCGTCGTCGTCGTCGTCATCGTCGGCGTCGTTATATTCTCCGTGCCACCTCCCCCGACGGGTGGCGGCCGGTTTAGAGATCGCTGCTGTCCTTAACGTCGGATTTTAATCTCGTTAAAGACAGTGGGTTTAATGTGTGGACACACGTGTTCTATTACAGTGATATATGGCCGGGCGGGGGGAACATTTCTTCCCTCTCTCTCTTTCTCTCTCGTTTTCTTCGACGATTAGAGTAAGACGATAATAATGTAAAAGAGAGTGAGAGAGAGAGAGAGAGAGAGAGAGAGCGACGGCCTAACTCGGGCGCACGTTCGCGACACTTCGTACGTTCGTTCGTCTGTCTGTCTGTCTGTCTGCCTGTCTGTTTGTCTGTCAGTTTGTACATACTTATGTACGTTCGTTACGCTACGTAGTCGTCGTAGTGTCGTCGTCGTCATCGTCGTAGTCATCGTAGTAGTCGCCGTTGTTGTTGGGCTTCTCGGCAATCTGGTTTGGTTTAACAGGATTCCACGTAGATAAAGAGAGAAAGAGAGAGCAAAAGAGAGAGAGAGAGAGAGAGAGAAAGAGAGAGAGAAGTTGGTAGTAGGAGGGTCGATAAAAGTCCGTGTACCGAACGGGCGCGCCGCGAATCGTTCGAGTTCGCTCACCGCGCTCGAACCTCTCTCTACGTGTGTGGCCGACGTTTTCTACTCTTCCTTATTCAACCCTCGGTATAACGTGTCGCCTTTTGCTTCGAGCGACACAAAAAGAGAAAGAGAGAGAGAAAGATACAAGAGAGAGAGAGAGAGAGAAAGATACAAGAGAAAGAGAGAGAGATAGAGATAGAGATAGAAAGATAAATAGATAGATAGAACGAGAAGTGGCAGGATAGTAGTAGTTGTTCCTCCCCGGTGCCCAGTCAGTCGCCTGTTCTGTTCTGTTCTGTTCCGTTCCGTTCCATTCCATTCCATTCCATTCCATTCCGTTCTGTTCTCTCCGGCGTTCCGGCGTTCGTGATACGCGCGCGCGCGCGCGCCCCCGCGTGTGCGTTAAAGAGACACCATTATTTTCTTTCCCCCCACCCCTTTGGCGACGCCGTCGTCGTAACTGCCGCCGCAGCAGCAGCAGCCGCCGCCACCGCCGCCGCCGCCACCACCGCTGTTCGTATAATACTCTCTCTCTACGTCGGGTTTTCTTCTCGTCGACGTCGTACGTCGTCGTCGTCGTCGTCGTCGTCGTCGTTAAACGTCGTCGTCGTCGTCGTCGTCGTCGTCGTCGTCGTCGTCGTCGTCGTCGTCGTCGTCGTCGTCGTCGTCGTCATCGTCATCGTCGTATAATCGTCGACGACGTTGTAGGTCGTCGGTCGTCGGTCGTTGGTCGTTAGTGTGGTGATCATATAGCCGTGTATACGTGTTGTGTGTTCGCGCTCTCTCTCTCCTTTTCTCTCTCTGTCTCTCTCTCTCTCTCTCTAAATTACTCTCTCGCGAGTCTTGTGAATCCCACGAGCGAGCGAACGAACGAGTAAGAGAGATAGAGGTAGAAATATAGTGGATAGTAAAGAAGAAGGGGAAACGAGAAAGAGAGAGAGAGAGAGTGTGTGTGTGTGTATGAGAGAGAGAGAAAGAGACAGCGCCGGTGAGTTACCACACCCAACCGAGCGAGCCGTAGAAAATCCCTCGCGCGATTGGTACGCTCTTCGAGCGAAGGAGCGTAGAGAGACATACAGAGAGAGAGGGAGAGAGAGAGAGCGAGAAGGAGAGTGAGTGAGTGAGTGAGTGAGTGAGTGAGTGAGTGAGTGAGAAAGAACGAACGTTGAACGAGAGAGAGGGAGAAAGAGAGAGAGAGTGAGAGAGTGTTGCCGGCGATATCTCTCCTCTTTGCCGTCAACTTCGCCGTCAACTTCGACGTCGTCGTCGTCGTCGTCGCAAACTTCGACGTCGTCGTCGTCGTCGTCGTCGTCAACCTCGACGTCGTCATTATCGTTGTCATTATAGTTCAGTAGTAGTAATAGTAGTAGTAGCAGTAGTAGAAGAAGAAAAAGAGGAAGGAAAAATAATACAGAACACACACACCCACACACATCATAAATACATATATACACACACGTACATATACACATACATTAAGATAAGAAACGAGCAAGGAGGTTACTATACTACTCGTGTCATTTCGTGTGTTTAATAATCATCATCATCATCATTTTCGTCGTCGTCGTAGTCGACATCTTCGTCGTCTTCATCTTCGTGGATCATCGTCGTGCTGCTCGAGGACGCTAAGTTGGTCTCTCTCTCTCTATTTTTCTTTCTCTTTCTCTCTCTCTCTCTCTCTCTCTCTCTCTTTCTCTTTCTCTCGCGTGCGTGAATGCGTGCGAGCGAGCGAGCGAACGAGCGAGCGGACGAACGGACGAACGAGTACGAACGAGCACGAGTGCGAGCGAGAACGAACGAACGAACGAACGTACGAACGAACGAACGAACGAACGAACGAACGATTCTCTCTCGGCTTGTTTCACTTCTCCTTTATTTTTCTTATTTCTGCGAGGAGAGTATATTAGAAAAGAAATAAAAGTGATAAATAAGAGGAGGAGGAAGAAGAGGAAGTA
>NC_060965.1:1799400-1804400 GCF_910589235.1 Vespa crabro
TCTTTGACTCTTTCGTAGTTCCGAGTATACCGAGAGCTTTTTTAAGTCGTTTTCTTTCTTCCCTTTTTTCTTCTTTTTTCCTTCTTTCTTTTCTCTCTCTCTCTCTCTCTCTTCGGAACCCGTGGCCGCGCAACGACGCTCGCGCCACGGCTCGACGAATTCTTGGAACACCTATCTCTATCTCTATCTCTATCTATCTGTCTATCTTTATATATATATATATATATATATATTATCTATATTACTCTCTTTAACTACTACGTTCTCTTTCTCTTCCTCTCTCTCTCTCTTTCTATTTCTATTTCTCTATTTTTCTATTTCTCGTTAAGCGACACACGAGCAACCACATCCTCCGCGACTTTCGAAAGATCGTTTCGTTTCATTCATACGTACCGTAAAGTGCGACGATCGACGAAGTGGCCCTCCCTCCTCCTCCCTTCTCTTATCCACCCTTTCTCCCCTTCTGTCTCTGTCTCTCTCTCACACTCACTCGCTAGCTCGTTCGCGCTCGCTCTTCTTCGTGTCGTACTTACCCCCCTCTCCCCGCCCTGCGCAACACCGTTCCCCTCTCTTCTCCTCTCCAATCCCATTCCACTTCACTCCACTCCTCTTCTCTCCTCTTCTCTCCTCTCCTCTCCACACCAGCAGACGCGTACGTTCCGCCTCGTACGCGAGACTCCGATCGAACGCGATCATCGTAGTCGGGCCGGCCCGGCCGGCACGGTTTACATCAACCGATTCCAAATTTCGAACGTAAAGATTTTGATTAATTAATTAATTTATTAATTAATTAATTTATTGATTAATTTATTTATTTATTTTATGTATTTCTCCCATTCCATTACTACCTCTCATTCTTCTTTTTCTTTTTTCACGTTTACTAAATACTTTTAAGGAGATTGTGACGGAAGGATGATTAGTTTTTATTTTTATTTTTAGTTTCATTTATTTATTTATTTATTTATTTATTTTTTTTTTTTTTTTATTTTATTTAATTTATACATATATTTGACTATGTATAGCCTTGTGTATGTAATTAAATTTTGTAATAGGGGTGTGCATTAAAATTATGTATTAAATTATGTAATTAGAGGTAACAGATAGCAAATTTTATATATAATTACATTTTCGTTGATTTTCGTTAGAATTATTATCAGAGACTTTGGAATATATGTCCTGTTTGATTTTGATTTATGAATTAGATTTAGGTTAAGTTAGGCTTTGTTTTTTATTCTTCTCATTTTTTTCTTTTCTTTTTTTTCTTTTTTTTTTTTTTAATAACTTCCAAGACCTAAGAAATCTTCGATACTTCTTATAATAATGCATCTTCGTCATTATCATCATCACCATCATCATGATTATTAGTTAAATAAATATTGAAGCATGCACATTTTAAGATCATTAATAGCACGCTATTTATATCTTTGAATATTGAATATAAAATGTGTTGATAATTTTTTATATATGACCGATTCTCTTATTGGTTATTATCGATAAGATTATAAGCACTGACCAATCACAATTTACATTTCAGAATCTTCATTCTATTATGATCATGATTTTGTAATTTTCGAAATTATTTAATGGATTCTTTATGAAAGTTTATAATTTAAGAAATTATTCGATTTGCCGTTTGTATCTTCGTAAAATGATAGTTCGTTTAAAATTAAGAAACATTTGATCGTAAGGATCACTCCCCGATTAGGTTTGATTCTGATTGGTCGATTTCAATGAGACTTATTATTATTGACAATTTATCTACAATTCAACCCCTCGACAATGGACCATTCACAATTTTGTCATTTTCAAAATCGACTTTTAGAAGTTTGTAAATCACATTCGATATATCTAATCATTTCATTGTGTGAATCGATTCTAATGGGACACGCTGTATATTCATGTTCAAAGCTAACACATAGTATGTATATATATATATATATATATATATATATATATATATATATATAAAATATCGCGTAGTAATCACGTGATGGCGCTGTTAGAAAAATCGGTAATGCGATACATTTCTTCCGTTTTCTCTCTCTTTCTCTTTCTTTCTCAAACACATACTTCTAATCAAACAGAGAATATTTTTCACCGTGAAAATCATTTTTTTTTTTTTTTCGTTGACGATACGATGTCTAGTAGTAGCTCGTTACGCGTGTATTGTTTCTCTCTCTCTCTCTCTCTCCCTCTCTATTTTTTCTCTTTTTCTCTCTTTTTCTCTCTTTCTTTCGTTTTTCTGATAGGTGGCGTAAAAGTAGGAGTAGTGGGGGTAGCGAGGGAAGTGGTGTACTTTCGCGCGCCTTTGTGGGCCTTGTGATTCACTCAAGAACACCGTACTCAGCAGGCGCGCGTGTATATTTACCTGGTATACGCTCTCCGTGCGTGACACGAAACTCGATACGAATTCTCTTTATATATACATATATATGCATATATATATATCATATATATATATGTATAAATATAATATGTATGTATATACGTATATATGTATGTGTGTATATATATATATAGGAATTATATAATATATACCTATGAGTGTGTATATGATACGTAATATATATAATATATATATTTTATATATATATATATATATATGTTCTTACATGTAGATATCCGATATATTTATCAAAGCTATTAATTTTAATTTTTATTTTTATTTTATCTTTTTATTTTTCTTCTCTTTATTTATTATTTTTCCCTCTTTAATGAAAATTCTTTGAATCCTTTCGATCTCTTCAAAATTCCCGCCAAATGGAGATTATCGTTCGACGAACTTCAATCGATACGAATATTAAATCGTACTCTCTTCTTCTCTAAGTTGATTGGACCTAACCTAAAAATTGTAATACCTTCTTACGTATGTAACATACGAAAGAATTTCTAAGCTCTTTTTATTGGTTTACTTTTGGTCTCATTTTATTATTATTATTATTATTATTATTATTTTTTAATTCTTTCTTTTGCTTCTTTTTTTTTCCATTTTCGTTTTTAGTTCATCTCGTTGGTCGTTTTTTCGCGACGAAAAAAGAAATAAGTTGGAAGCATTAACTCGGACTCTGTTCTTCCGGCCATGAAAACGTGAGCGCCGTTACGACGAACGTGGAATAATTTTCTCGATCACATTCTGTCTGTTTCTCTCTCTCTCTCTCTCTCTCTCTCTATTTATCTATCTATCCATTCATCTATCTATCTGTCTCTTTCTCTCTCTTGTAACTTTGGCGCATCGATTTAATTCATCGACCTTCGTCATATGTATATATATATATATATATATATATATATGAATATATATGCATATATACATATTCATATATATATGTATATACATATTCATATATATATGTATATACATATATATATATATATACATATGTATATATACATGTATTTTTGTAAATATGATCATGAAGATAGATAATTACGCACAATATAATAATCAAAATAATTTTTGTGCTTTTGGTTATCTAAAAATAATCAAACGAAAGGAAACGGTAAAATATTCGTTACGATTAAAAATATACATTAAACGAGCTTACGCCGAATAATCCATTTATCTAACATAAATAATTTAACATATAGCATGCTCACTTTGTTCATTACAATTACATATATATATACATACATATATATATATATATATATATACATTTACATAGATACAATATAGATTACTTACGTACGTACTACATAGTTTAGAGGTTAGGTTCAATCAACGAGCTGCTATTATATTATGTACATTATACGCATATTCTACATATGATCGTGTTATATATACATACATACATACATATATATACACTATGTTATCCTTTTTCGTGATTTATTTTAATATTTAATATGTAAATCTAAAAGGAGAGATTTTTGAAAATCTCCACAAGTTCATTGATCTTAAACACCGTACTCTTCGCTGTTAATGGTTCGAAAGTGTATGTGTATGTGTGTGTGTGTGTGTGTGTGTGTGAGAGAGAGAGAGAGAGAAGGGAGTATGGGAGCAAGAAAAAGAGAGCAGGAGAGAGGGAAGACAGGCGCTTTAACTTGTCACATTTGCATGAGAACTTATGTATGTATGTATATAAACGATACCTGACCGGTCATATTAACATAATTTCCAAGCAAGTCATTATCGGTAGTCATACTCGTCGAAGTTAGTTACAAATGGTAAATACACAAACTGTTCAAATTATTTTTCTTTTTCATCCTCTCTCTCTCTCTCTCTCTCTCTCTCTCTCTCTCCCTCCCTCCCTCACTTTGTCTGTCTGTCTTTTTTTATCTTTTTTTTTCTTCTTAATTTACAACTATTCCACGAAGAAATTATTATACAAGACATATCGTTTGTCATCTTTCAATTTACAAGTTTATTTTTTTTCTGTTTTTTTTTCTCTCTCTCTTTCTCCCTCTTTTTTTTTTTTTTTTAACCTCTCGGTAAGAAATAAATTAAAAGGTTAGAAATGGAATTTACGAAGTATGAATTATGAGAATTTGAGATAAGTAGAATCGAGATAGATAGGCGTCCATCTTTATTTATTTATTTTTTTTCTCTTTGTTTTGTCTTTTTTTTTCCCTCGATGAATTAATATAAAACAAATGTAAATAAATTATTATTATCATCGTCATTATTATTATTATTGTTATTTTGATATACAAACTGATTGGTAAAAAGTAATTGATTTTTTTTTCTACCACGTACGAAACCTCGGATCAACTTGGTATAAAAATTTTCTACAAAAGGAAAAAAAAAAAAAAGAGGAAAGAAAGTTCATGCTTTTTTATGAAGTTTTGTCGATTGTATAATACCACGTGCGTGTCTATATATATACATGTAACGAAGAAAAGAAGAGAAAAAAAAAAGAAAGTAATTCTTCAAAAGAGTAATACGCTTTTGAATAACACGTCATTCATGTTCGTATACCAAATTCCAATATGTCCGGGAGTCCAGTGTTACACGGGCATTTATTTTTGATCGGCGGTCATTCAGTTGAATTCGAACAATG
>NC_060965.1:1809400-1816900 GCF_910589235.1 Vespa crabro
CATTTTTTGTTCTTTCCTTTTTTTTTCCATTCTTATTGTTCAGATAAATATCATTTAGCATTTTATTTGTGCTCGGGTCATGGTAAAACAGTTCTTAGGCGTGGGGGGCACATAATGTTATTAGACGATATTTAAAGATCGATTAAATTTTAAGGTTAGTTTTTTTTATTTCTTTTTTTTCCCCCCCTTTTTGTTTCTTTTTTTTCTTCTTTCAGATAAAAAATCAACTCGCGATAATACCATTATGTTTTTCCGATTGAAAAACTGTGAAACGTTTCGAAAAAGGGTTATTAATTTTTAAACTCGTTTAGTGTTCCTTTTTTCTTTTGTTTTTTTTTTAATTTTTTTTTTGTGGTTCACCTAGAAACTTTAGACTCAATCCTATAAGCGGATATGTGCACGTGTGAAATTATTTTATTCTACTCTATTACATTATATTATATTATATTATATTATATTATGTTATATTATATTTTATTTTATTTTTTAATAATAGACAGCGCATCTTACGAGATACGGCTATTAAAATCATTAGAGTATTAAAATGGTTTCCCCGTTATAGAAACCAATTTAAAAATGGCGTCACACAAAAATGTCCATGAATATATATATATATATATATATATTTTTATACGTAGCATAAAAAAAAATTAATGAAACCTCTTCCATCCCTCTCTTCCACCTTTCTTCTCTCTCTCTCTTTCTCTCTCTCTCTTTCTATCTCTTTCTCTGTCATCACCAAGATAGAAGGCTCTTTAAACTTTTCAAAGAACGTAGTAACGTTTTTGTCCTACGTATGTATATATGTATGTATGTAAGCTTAAGGTGATATATAAAATGGTGAATATTAAAAATACCATATAAGAGAGGTGTTTAGAGTTTAACCTACGTCATACGAATAATTGTGTGGGTAGCAATGGTAGCCATATTTAGAAGAAGAGAAGGTAATATATAAAAAAAAAAAAAATATTGAAATTAACCTTAAGAGAAAGAAAAAGAAAAAGAGAGAGAGAGAGAGAGAGAGAGAGAGAGAGAGAGAGAGAGAGAGAGAGAATAATACAGTGGGCTAAACGTTTTTATGTGATTCTAAAAACAAAATCAATTACATTTTTTCCAGATTAATTTTTTTTTCTTTTCCTATTTTTTCTTTTCTTTTTTTTCGGATGGTGGAGAGGTGGGGGTGGAGAGGGGGATTCAGATTTTAAAACTACAAGAACTATCTAAGGAATTTCGTGGCCGATCTAGGGACTTTTGGCCCTTCCTGTAATTTAAAAATTGGGCGGTAAATAGGAAACAAAAATGATAGAGAAAGGACGGAGAAAAACAGAAAGAGAGAATCAGAGAGAAGTGCGTATAGCGCGGGAATTTCAAACGTAATTTTCCGCGCCATTTACTACCTCATGGACCATTTATATCTCCGAGAGATTCCGATACCTCTCTTTTCGCGTTTATTAGAAGAGCCTAGAAGGTCGAAGCCGGCATTTCCTCTCGAATAATCTCTCTCGGCGGTGGCCGCCAACCAAACCAGTGACTCATCTCTCTCTCTCTCTCTCTCTCTCTCTCTCTCTCTCTCTCTCTCTCTCTGTCTCTCTTTTTCGCTTCCTTCTTCTCGCCATGATGTGTCCCATATTTTTAAACCGATCTACCCTCTCTCCCCTCTTTTTCTTCCTTTCTCTCTCTCTCTCTCTCTCTCTCTCTCTCTCTATCTTTATCTGTCTCTTTCTTTCTTTCTTTATCTTTTCAATTATTTCAACAATTTACATATTTTAATAGTATGACTAATGTTTAAGTTATTTTTCATTGTACGAATAAATATTTCATAGGTTCTCAATTGCTCTTTATCCTTACATTCGATTATTTCAATAATTTATACGTACGTGACAACAGAGTTAGTCCCTTGTAATAATTTCCCCCTAGAGGAGGTGGTAAAAGGGTGGCGTGGGTGTTGAGCTCCGTAGGGGTGACGGTCGAGTAGTAGTAATAATAATAGTAATAACCATCGAAAAAAGTTCTTAAATCATTTTAAAAATCGATTACGTACATCATATCTACGTAAGTTAGGTGCTTCGTTCGTGCGAGACTTTTTTTTCTAAGTAGTTCTTGTAGTTTTACAATTTGAGAATTAAAATATAAAAAGGAAAAAGAAGGAAAAATAAAGAGAGAAAGGAAAGAGATTCGACTAGAAAATTAATTGACGATAAGGATAAAGGAGTTTGTAATTGTTTTCGTAATGTCGCCTAGGAACTTTTCATTCCGTCTAGGGACACTCGGGCCACGCCCTCTATATTTTAATACAGTGATTATAACGTGCAATAATTATTTCGTTCGTATAACGAATCCTCAGTGGTTCTCAATTTCTCATTTCTCTTTATTTTCCATTATTTTAATTATTTCCACATATATATATATATATATATATGTATTCAGTATCGTTACAATCTACGAAGAAATATTCTTCAGTGATTCTCAATTTCTCATTCTTTTCTATATTTTTAATTTACTTATGAGTTTTTTCCTTCTTTTATATATATATATATAACAAACTTACACATTTACTCACTCACATACATACACAATTTTCTTAGATTTTCTAAAGCGCACGTAAAATCAATTTCCTCCGTTTCTATTCTCTTTCCATTTCTGTTTTCGTCATAAATCGTCAATTTCGTAACGGTTTTATATACCCGAAGTATCTTCAACCGATCATCGTAATTTTCGTTTAGTCGTAGTAAATTTCATTTTGAGATGGAAACAGATTCCCGGAAGTGTTAACTTCTTTTTCCCCTCATTCAAAATTTTCTCTCGTCAACGACGTCGACTTTTCATTCCTATTTCGTGTGCGTGCGCGTTCACCTGTATTCCTTTACTCTCTTCTTTTCTTACCATCAACATCACCATCCCGCTTTTTATTTTACGATTTATCCCGATTTCGGAATAGATATAGTCGAATTTAGCGATCATAAATTTCTTTTTCTCCCTTTGAAACGTTAAAAAACAAATAATTTGTAGAAATTATTCAGATGTGTGTGTACATTTATACGTATATACATATACATTTTTAAATGGTACACGTACGTAAAGACAGACGCTGGCCGTTCGCCCGTTTTCATTCATGATTTTGCGAAAGTAAGAGAGAAAGTGAGAGAGAGAGAGAGAGAGAGAGAGAGAGAGAGAGAGGAAAGAAAGAAAGAGATGCCGATAGTGGCGACATGACGACGCCAACTGACGACTCCATGACTTCTGACGTCTATTTATGATATCCCTCGAGGTACTTACTTTTCATCCCTTCAAAACTGTTTTAATTCTTTTCTTTCCCCTCTCCCCTTTTTTTGCCATAATAATTTATTTCTAAAAATATGATTGTTCATATTTTTGATAAATTGTGGCCTTATACAATAACGTCGATAAAAAGAAAATGGCGGTGAAGGTATCATAAACTGATGAAAAAGATTGATTTGTCTTAGGGACTAATAATTTCTCTTAAATTCCGTACGATAGTATTATTCAAAAAAGGAACAAAAAAAAAAAAAAAAAAATATTTACATTGCGAAAGAGAAAAAAAAAGAAAAACTTGACGAAAAAAAATCTACACTAGCTTGAACAATTTATTAATTTCGTCCTTTTCATCGGACAAATAATTTTGTCGATTATACGTGCAGAATGATGTTGTAAAAAAAAAAAAAAAAAAAAGAATTGTTAGAAAATGACGGTACTTAAGCGAACAATTTTTTGTTAGTTTCTATTTTCTATTTTTTGAATTTTTTTTTTCTTTTTTTTCTTTTTTTCTTTTTATTCTGCAAATTCTCAATCGAGAAGTATCACGTGACTTATAATATCGAAAGAATTGGCCATTAATCGTTTACTTATCAAAATGGCGTAGATCTCGTGCGAATTTTGAAATCTTTTTAAAGTCTCGAATTCACGATCGGCGGTACTACTCACGTTAACGTGTAGCATGGTTCGAAGCTATATAAAACGAAGGAACTAGTTATGTTTTGTACGCGTAATGTGTCGAGAGAGACGAGAATATACGTGATGTATCTATCCTGTGTGCAAGTATACACGTGTGTGTGTTTTCGCGTACGTTTACGTGTGTATATGAGATATATTAATCCGATTTTACCGTCCACGCGATGGAGAGAGAGAGAGAGAGAGAAAGAGAGAGAGAGAGAGAGAGAGAGAGAGAGAGAGAGAGAGAGAGAGAGAGAAATTAAGAAGACCCATGAGATTTTCTTACGGGTATCATTTTAATAGCATTTGAAATTATAATAGAATATTAGGATAGTGTGCTTGACTTTTATCTTTGTTGTTTATAAAGAAAAAAAAAAAGAATTAAAAAAAAAAAAAAAAGAAAAGAGAAAAGATATTAGGAAAAACCTGCTAACCTTTTAAATTATTATTATTTTTTTATTATTATTAAAAAAAAAAAAAAAAAAAAAAAAAAGGATTCTAACGTGAAGATTTGTTTCCACGAAATTCTAATTCCAAACATGTTCTTCGCTCGTGCTTTGAGAGCATCAGCTATATAAGTTAATGATGCACGTACATATGTATGTATGTATATGATTCACTTAGTAATAATGTATATATGTATATGTACTTGATCGTAGCAACGATAATTATACGACTAGCTTTTAATTTGATATGTCGCTCTCTTTGAGCTCGAGCGCCATGATATTATCTAAAGTGTGGTCGTGACAATTTTCTGTGACAACTTTTTTTTTTTATTTTTTTTTTTTTTTTTTTTTATTTTTTTTTCAATGAAATTGAATTCATTCGACTGCATAATATTTATTGTCCATATGTACATACATTTAATATAATTTTATATTAATTGCAGGAAGAAAAAATTAATAATTAAATAAAAAATTTAATGAATTAAAACAAAATTTATATATAGCTATACATATATAATATATATATATATATATATATATATATATATATATATATAAAATTATTTATATATCAATTTTTATAAATAAGTTATTTGAAAAAAGAAAGATAATTATAATTTTTTACTTGTAATTTTTTTTGTCTTTTTTTTTCGTCGCATACTTTTATCAGACTTTTTTCTTTCTATTTTTTTTTTTTTCTTTCCTTTTCTCTCCTTTCCTTTTTTTCTCCCTCTTAATCCATAAACATTTTTTTGGCTCACCCTGTAGAAAGCCGCGTTCGTCACGTTGGTCGCGTGTTTACCGAGAACATCACACTCCTTTCCCCCTACCCCCTGACCCCCTTTTCTTGGAGTAAAATTTTATACGCTATTACTATAAATACCAGTGATTAACAAAAGGTAACTCACATCAGTTACTTTATTTTCATTCATTCGAAGTAGAAACCACGCGTGCCAACAAATTTTCTAAGAAATCTAATCCTGATCTTACATATTTATATATGTTTATATACGTGTGTGTCTGCCAAGGGTGGGACCAAAAGTTTTTTGTGTAGGTGAACTTTTTAAAATCGATTACTCTTTTTCGACAGACCTTTTCAGATCGATCTTTTTGTTTTCCTTTTTATTTTTTTTTTTTTTTTTTTTAATGTAATTACAAAACCACAAATTCTATTATAACAACAACTTACAATTCCTATAGAGTTTGAGTTTTAAAAATTCTTAGACTTTTGAAAATCATTTAGGGATCTAGGAATCTTTAAAGTATTTCGTTTATGTTTTTTTTCTCTTTTTCTTTTCTTTATTATTATTATTATTATTATTATTATTATTATTATTATTATTATTATTATTATTGTTTTTGTTAAATTTTTTTTTCTTAAATCTTTTTTCCACACTTTCAACATGGCTACCGGCATATATCGGGTCCGCCATTGTGTTGAACTTCAAAGAGAAGGAAGGACTTTTTAGAAAAGTCATTTTCTTCGAGTATCGTCAGCCCGTCTTAATGTGATGACTATTGTAATTGAGGTCACCAACTTCACCCCCTGCCCTTCACCCTACACCCTTCACCCTTCATTACGACTGACGATGGCTGCTACTCAATTTTGCACTTGACATTATTTCGAACGATTATAAGATTCGCATTTCCGTCGGTAAAACAGAACGACGTTGTTACGAGGACATTAATATATATATATTTACTTTTATTACTTTTATTATTTGTTTAAGAAAATAAAAATAAAAATAAAATGGAAAAAGAAAAATTAAAAATTTTACGTCGATAAAACAGAACGACGAAATTGGCAAATTCCTTTTTTATATTTAACAAAATTAATTATCTATTAATAAATATAGAAACTGTGGGATTAATTTTTTATATTTTATTACTTTATTATTTATTATCAAAAAAAGAAATTTATTATCAAAAAAGAAATAATTTTATTATTATTATTATTATTATTATTATTATCGGATTTATATCAAATTTATATTGTAGTAAAAAAGAAATTTTATTTTAATCGAAAATATTGTATATACAAGGAATACTTTTATGATGACTGAATACAATTTAATAAGATTTTCCAATGATTTAGAAACGATTTTGTAAGATATATTTAATTGTACCAGTACGCACACGTATAATAAGCATTAAAGACATATATGTATATTCTATGTAACTAGATGATCATCGATAATAATCCATTCTCTTAGTCCAATGAACAGAGAAAAAGATTATAGGTACTTGCGTCTGTGTGTGTATGTGTGTGTGTGTGTTTGTTTGTTTGTGCGTGCGTGTATGCGTATCTATGTTACAGGTCCATTAGCGACGCTTTATAGTGCGTATGAATGGGAGTCATAAATTCATCTATTAATTAAGATCAATCGGTTGCAAGTGTACTTGCGAGATAAGATAAGATAAAAAAGGAAAAAAAAGAAGAAGAGGAGAAAAAGGAGGGGGTAAAAAAAGATTAATAATAAAAAAAAAAAAAAAATTCGACGACAATTAAGAGGTACCAAAAAAGAAAAAAGAAAAGAAAGATTGTAATAGTGATAATTAAAAAAAAAAACAATTCGACGATAATTAAGATGGCGGCGGCGGGAATAGAGGTGTGGTTGTGGATGGCGGTATGTCGAAGAAAAGAGAAAAAAACAAATTAAATAATTCCATCTCCGTATAATATGTACTCGGATTTTAATTTCAAATACTTATATATATATATATATATATATATAATTGTGTGTGTGTGTGTGTGTATTGTATCGTTATCAAATAATTTGATCTCTTTATCGTTTTATTCATTTATTTATTTATTTATTTATTTATTTATTTATTTGATTGATTGATTGATTGATTGATTGATTTATTTATTTATTTAATTAATTCTTTTTCTTTCGAAAATGTCGTAGGTACTGGCGAATCAGGAAAATCCACGTTTATCAAACAGATGAGAATTATTCACGGCTCCGGTTACTCGGATGAAGATAAGAGAGGATTCATCAAGCTGGTCTACCAAAACATATTCATGGCGATGCAGTCGATGATACGGGCGATGGAACTACTCAAGATCGAGTACGCGGAATCATCGAATATAGTTAGTATT
>NC_060965.1:1821900-1824400 GCF_910589235.1 Vespa crabro
AGAGATATTCTAATTCGTTTAATGATATTTTGCAGGATGGTAGATGTAGGTGGACAGAGATCAGAAAGAAGAAAATGGATTCATTGTTTTGAGAACGTCACTTCCATTATATTTTTAGTAGCTTTAAGTGAATACGATCAAATTTTATTCGAATCGGAAAACGAGGTAACAAAAAAGAAAAATAAAAAAAAATAATAATAATAATAATAATAATAATAATAATATAATAATAACGTTACATAAACATTTTATATAATAAAATAGATATTAAAATTAGTTTTGAATTAATTAATGAATTTAATCTAAAGTGTATTTATAATAATTTCTTTTTTCTCTCTCTCTCTCTCTCTCTCTTCTAGAATCGAATGGAAGAAAGTAAAGCGCTCTTCAAAACGATTATAACATATCCCTGGTTCCAACATTCTTCCGTTATTTTGTTCCTAAATAAAAAAGATCTACTCGAAGAGAAAATAATGTATTCTCATCTGGTGGATTATTTTCCTGAATACGATGGTAAGTTGGATTATATATATATATATATATTTTTTTTTTGTTCATCTCCTAAAATTATTAGTACATAATATATATATATATATATATATATATATATATATATATATATTTATATTTATATATATACACATACACGATGAATGTTGTGAAATACACACCATATGTCGAAGACACAAGAATTTTTGATACTTTAATTTTATTAGAAAAGCAATATACCTATACCTTTATATGTGTATTTATTATTTTTTTATTTTAATTTGACAAGAAAAATATTTGACAAGATTTTAGTATATGTTTAGTAAAAGATTTTTTTAGGAATGCTATACGATAGAGACAATTTGTGGGACATTTGCCAATAATAAGAAAAGTAAATTTTCTCTAATATTATATGTGTTGATTATGACGTATTACTTGGTACATAGAGAGCATACATCATTTTATTAGACAATCAATAAGTTTTATGGTATAGGCCCAAAGCAACAAGATGTACCGGCCAGGGAATTCATCTTAAAGGTCTATCTCAATACGAATCCTGATCCTGACCGCATGTGCTACTCTCACTTCACGTGTGCGACAGGTCTGTTTAAGTACAACTTGTCCTGGCCAAAAGTTGTTTTGTAGCAAAGTTTCTCGTAGCAATATTTTCTTTTTTTTTTTATTTTTTTCTTTCTTTTTTTTTTTTTTTCTTCAATTGACCCAGTAATCGTAAAACGTGCAGTTATTATAAAAAGCTTTTTTCCCCCCCTCTTTGGCACAAGAGAATCTATATATTCATATAAGGCGCACTATATTATCTATATCTCTCTTCCATATTAATAATATATACCAAAATCTCTATCTTTCTTTCTCTCTCTCTTTCTCTCTCTCTCTCTCTCTCTCTCTCACTCTCTCTCTCCTCTGTGTCTTGATTTTACTTAATGACTAATATCTCATTCGTGATTTGTATTACGTAGAATTAATACAGAAATGAAATCGTTTAAGCGTATACATGTATTTTTGAGCCGGAACTAGAAAAATATTTTCATCGACTTTAAATCACTTGTCCACAGTGAACGAAGAATTTCACATTACAATACATATACACACATACACAAACACATAAACATACACTCATACATATACATGGACAGACAAATAGACAGATATGTATACCCATACATACATACATATATATATATATATATATATATATATATATATATATATATATATATATATATTTTTACAGACATCTTATATACATATATTTTTTTTTAATCTTAGTTAAGACATATAAAAGTATTTATCACCTTTATGTAAGATATTTAGCTTATTACTGGTGCTTTCGAAAGGCTTCTTTGACGTATGCTGCAACTAATTAGATAAAGCTACCCTTGGAATACATATATATATATATATATATATATATATATATATATATATATATTGGATTTAAGCAAACTTAATTATTTTATTAAAATTCCCTTCTTCTGTAATACTATCGTATTTAATACTAGAATATTCACCACCAATACTTTTATATACCCATCATCGTTTAAGAACTTCTACGCATTTTACAGGATTCCATTATCTATTTGGTTAATATAAAAATAACGTTATAGCTCATCTCTTAGAGAAATATTATTTATATGACTTTCATGATTATATTTACAGCAAAAGGTCTGTGGTAAAAAAAGAAAAAGAAAAAAAAAAAATGTATAAACATACAGTCCATACAGACATAATATAATCATTCATTAAACAATAAAATGTTTTTCTTCTTTCTTTCTTTCTTTCTTTCTATCTTTCTTTCTTTTTTCTTCTTTTTTCTTTTTCACACTATATTCTCAATATTTTTTTTTATACTTAACTTCAAACAAAATATACAAAAACGCGGTCTTATGAAAATTGTCTCTTATCGAAAGTACAATTGGATTAATAATTAATATTATTACACTAATTTATTAATTTTACATCGTATATAATGTACCACGTTGAGTCACCTTGA
>NC_060965.1:1834400-1866900 GCF_910589235.1 Vespa crabro
ATTTCATCTTCCGACGAGATACGCGCGACATACATTACGTCGTACAAGAAAATGTGTGTCAGCATCGATTTGTGTTTAACGATATGTGGGTGAGTAAAGAACGTTGGCTATTCGTTGAATCTTTCTATCGCTCGTTTTTTCTCTTTCTTATTTTCTCTTTTTTTTTCTTTTACCCTTCCTGTCTTTTTTCTTTCTTTTTTTTTCTTTTTCTTTTTTTTTTTTTTATAACATCTCCTTTCTGTGTAAAACACATTTACAATACACAATACGTGTACGTAACACTATTTAAATCGATCAATTTATGAATTATTATAATAATGATGATCTTTTTTTTTTTTTTCTGAATAAACGCACGGGTCTTTACACTGCCTGATCAATCACATCACCCCTCCTCATACCCCACCCCACCATCCTCCCTTTCCTCACCACACACTTCCCTGGCATCATAAATGGAAAAGCATTGATTTCTGAAGATAATTAAATAAGTATAGGATACAGTTGTACGCATATAAGAAAGAAATTACAAATGTTATATGTAAGTACTTTTTACGTGTCTTCCTCAGTAAATCTGCAATAGTATAAGTGAATTAATTATTACGAAAGTATATTCTGTGTATATCATACAAAACATAATCGATATGTTCACAACGTTCACTATAATATTAATGGATAACATATAATCGATTTGGTTATATACATAAATTACATAAGTATGTACATACGTGTGTACATATGTATGTATATTCCTATCTATATAATCTTTTCGTAATGACCTTATTAAACAAGGGACATTATTATTAAGACATTCGTGCGTCATTCGTGTTCGAGATTGTAAAAAAAAAAAAAAAAAAAAAAAAAAAAAAGGAAAGAAAGGGAAAAAGGAAAAAAACATTGATTTACAGATTTGTTTTCTTATAACGATCTTCGGCTGTCATCATGAAGCGTCAACAAATCACTTTGGATCTTTCAAATATGGTGTACACAGCTTTCTCCTATTTGGCATTAGCCGGAGCAGTCTGGATTTTCTTGAGACTACTTCAGGCATGCTTTTGGCTTCCTCGGCATTTGAAGAAACAAAACAACGTGCAACAAATGTTGCAGGATAAGGTATGTAATTTTTTTTCTTTCTCTTTTTTTTTTTTTTTTTTAAATCTCGCCCCCGCGAGTCATAAGATTCGTAGCGCCGACTGGTGGAAGGAATTGTTACTTTGTAGTCGGTCGGTAATGTCGTTCTTCATACTGTTTTATCCATTGACGTCGTATAACAACGACGAGCGAACATTAAATTCCACGGATGAGAACAATGTTTTATTGAATGTTTATAATTTGTTTCTTATTATTGACAAGAGAAGAATTTTAATTCTTTTTGATTTGAAAAAAAAAAACTTGTTTTTTCCTTTTTTCTTTACAATAATAATTTTTTTTTTTTTCTAAATAGGACGTAATTACGCGTGTCAACTTTTTATTGCAATGATTTAATTTCACTCGTATTCCGTTTACGTTATGTCCTTTTTCTCTGATGATAATAGAAAAGTGAGTTGAGTCGGTAACATTACCGACCGTGTACCATTTTATCTATTACCATCATATGATAACACGAGGAATATCGTTAAATGCAATGTTTACTTGACATTTTATTTCTTACAATTAACAATTTGATTTTATTCATTTCTTTTTTCTAAAAAGTATTTTTTTTCTTTGTTTTATTATTATTATTATAACAGAAAATAATATTTTTCTTCCTTTTTTCTTTTCCTTTTTTTCTTTTTGTTCTTTATTCTCTTTTCTTTTCTTTTTTTTTTTTTTTTTTTTTTGAAAATGATACGAAACGAAAGATAAAAAAGATCTTCATTTATTTTTTTACTTACATACTTTTGCTTTTTATTCTAAGGTGGACAGTTACGAAAAATATATATTGGAATGCGAAGAGAAGGAGAAGACAATGATATTGGACGGAGAGAGTACGGAAGAGCAAAATGTCGACATTACGAAGAAATGGTTGGAACGTAGAGAATGTTTGGAAATGTTGAAGCAAGAATTGAAGAAGATAGAAAATGGCGATGAGATCAATTATGATGATTATCTTTCGGAATTAGACGAGGAGATGAAAGAGGAAATGAATGAGAAGGAGATGAAGAAGGATAAGGAAGATGGGAAGGGAAAAAAATGTGAGAAGGAAGAAGAAGCGATGATGACGGAAATAGGAGAGGTAAAAATTTCTGAGAAAGGAAGAAAACCTAACGATAAGAAATCGTCGGGCAAACATGACGATGCATCGTCGAAAATGTCTGAAGATATGGATTTATTGATCGGTAAAAAAGAAAATGAAGAGAAAGAGGAAAATATGATAAAGAAAGACAAATAATATATATATATATATATATATATATTTCTTTATCCTTTTATCTTCATTCGACTATTTGATCTTGTGATTTTAATTATTTATTTATTTTTTTTTTTCTTGAGAATTTCTTTTGCATTCTCTCTCTCTCTCTTTTTTTTTTATCATATAAACCTTTCGTATTTCAGCACAAAAGGAAGAGATTCCTTCGACCTTACGTTTCCTTATTTTTTTTTTTCCTTTTTTTTTTAATATTGTCCTTCACAAAATAAATTATTTTATAAAATTTTAACGAAGTAACGACTTTTGAAATATCATCGTAGGAATAATTCGTAATCTCTATAATTCTCTTTCTTTCTCTTTCTCCGTTTCTTTTTCTTTCTGCTCATACCCTGTCATGGCGGCCGTTTAGTCGAATTATCAAGAAAAATGTATTTTTTATATACGACACTTTGTAATAAAAAGAAAAGTGTATATAGATGATATATTATAGTAATGTATAGTAATGATATATAAATATATAAGACGAGAGTGTGTTCTCAACATATATATATATGTATACGTATATATATATATATATATATATATATATATATTTATATTTATATAATATAGATATAATAAATCAATCGTAATATACATATATATACACATGTGAAACGATATTTTTAAGGCCTATACTTTATTCGTCGTATTCGCATAATCTTTTGTTTTCACACACCTGATTGTATAATAAAAAAGAGTTATTATACTTTAGGCACATGTTTCATTTACTATATCATGTATTAACCATTTTGATCTTCCATTTTTTTCTTTCTTTCTTTCTTTCTTTTTTTTTTTTTTTTTTTTTTTTTGAGAATCATCCTTAAGATCGATGATGAAGAAAAAGAAGTATCAGGAGCTTGAGAGTGATATTAATTCTCCTTTTTTATTTATCTTTTTATTTTTTTCTTTCACTTAATTATCGCATTTGAATCGTACGTCGTACGTGATATATAAAAGAAAAATTTGTTTCTACAAAAGGAAAAAGAAAAAAAAAAAAGGAAAAAAAGAAAAAAAAGAAGAAAATGTCGGTGTACATTAAATAACATAATTAGATACATTGTCTATATCGATTAGCATCGACGAAACAATGAACATCGTGAAAGCGTTTATATGATGAATATGTACAACTAATATATATATATATATGTATATATGTATATATATATATACAATAAGTGGTCTAAAGAATTCACCTGTAATTTTCGTTAGAGCTAACTTCACGTAGTTGGTAACAGGCGTCGTCGACCTCAAGGTCGCGGCCACACGTTCAAATAACTAAAAGAAGAAAAAGGAAAAGAAGGAACACACAGTCATGTTCGTTCTTGGCTGGTTTCCAACTAGAGCAATACACAAGTATAAATTCCGTAGATTACTCTGATATACTTGTTGTTAACGTTAACCTGTTATCGACTCTTGTGTGTCACAATCGATTATTTACATACACACACACATACATACACACATACATACACACGTATATACACATATATACACGTATACATACACACATACATACATACATATATATATATATACGTATGTATGTGCATAATTTAGATTTCCGTAGTATAATAATAATAATAATAATAATAATAATAATAATAATAATAATAATCGCGATCGTTGCGGATTAAAAATTCGTATTATTAGATAATTCAAAAGATATGAGCAATAATATAATTGATATGTTTTGTCGATTCGAACGATATGAAGAATTGCAAGGTCACCTTGGATTTAACCTTCTTCTCGGTCACCTTGGATTTAACCTTCTTCTCATCTCGTCGTCGATCATAAAATTATTACAAAGTTAAACTTTCAATGCATAGAAAAGTACTAAACGTTTCGTTCTTTTTTTAGATTTTTAAATTTTATACATTAAATTTATTATACACGCATACGCACACGGACACACACACACACACACACACACACACACACACACACATGCAAGCACGTACACGTGTGTATATATTTTTTCCTTTTTTTTTTCTATTGTTTATTTAAGAAAAGAAAAAAATTAATTTTTTTCCCGCCGTAAGATCACGTTTGTTTCGTTTTTTTTTTCTTTTTTCTTTTTTTTTTGGCGGGTAAATTATAATTGTTTGTCCTGTGCGCTTTGTGTCTGTATATATGTGAGCTGTGCTCTGTTTGTTTTTGTGCAAATGTGTGCGTGGTGAGTGCATCGATCGAAGCACCATTGCTTCCCATGTGAACATACCCCAAGGGACCTGCTTTGTTCAGGTACGTGCCTAACGATTTCAGGACCCCTCGACTATGAAGAATCGATCGCGTTAAAAGAATAAAAAGAAAAAAAAAAGAACAGAAATGATTCATTATTTTATTTTTCTTTTTCTCTTCTCGTCGGACAATCAAGCGAACAATTTAAAAATGGGCGATCGTCGAAGCGTCGTAATTCATTTTTCTTTTTGTTAGTTCGTATGATTTGTCGAGACCATGAACGAACTTACGAAAAGAATTAACGTAAAGTTTTTTCTTTTTTTTTTATTTTTTTTTATTCAGAAACGATTGCGTCACATTAGAATCAATTAAATATAATTGGATTTTTAATATATAGGATTATTGTTTTGGAAAAAAAGCAAAAGAAAAAAAAAAGAAAAAAAGAAAAAGGAAGAAAGAAAGAAAGAAAGAAAAAAATTATTGAAGAATTTCGATAAAGATTTTCGACATTTAATTATTATAGATTTTTCATTTACAATACATTCATACGAAGTTATCATTTGTATTAACGTTGGAATAAACGTGTATATTAATTGATTTTTCAATGATCGTTAGATTTTCTTTTTCTTCTTTTTTCTCTTTTGTTTTTTTTTTTCTTTTTTTTGAAAAAACAAATCGAAAGGAAAAGAATTTTTGGTTATTTAACGTATCTTTAAGATAACGAACGTGTCGATAATTACGATTGAAACGTTAGGAAATACGTAGAAGAGAAAATAATATATATAACGGACTCCACACGCCACACAACACACACACACACACATCAAACACTCGAGACAAACATACATACGTGCATATAAACATGTACGCGCACGTAACACATATCATACGTAACACACATACATACGTACGTATAAGAACGTAATACATCCTACGTGTTACCAAAGTTAGCCGCAAGGTGTCGCTAGT
This sequence comes from Vespa crabro, assembly GCF_910589235.1. Lineage (NCBI taxonomy): Eukaryota > Metazoa > Arthropoda > Insecta > Hymenoptera > Vespidae > Vespa > Vespa crabro. Next base: position 1,839,934 of record NC_060965.1, read on the forward strand.
AGTAGCAGCAGAGTGAGCTTCAAAATATCATCCAGTCTGGCTCGAGCCACGCTAGTATACGGGTGGGTGGTTAGGTGGTGGTGGTGGTGGTGGTGGTAGAGTGGTGGTGGTGGTGGTGATGGTGGTGGTGGTGGTGGTAGGAGTAGTTGGAGGACGAGGATTAGAGAGGTAAGAAGGGTGAAGTTAACCGCGCATCGTTTGGCAAAAGGGAGGTTGGGTTAGGTGAAAGGGTGGTGGAGGTGGTGATGGTGGTGGTGGTAGTAGGTGGGAGGTGGGTGAACAGATGAACGAACGAACGGGCGTATCAATTTGACGTACCTGTGTGGGTACGCGCCTGTGTTTATGTACGTACGCGTATACATAGGCTGGCATATAATTGTGTGCGTGTATATAAAGCGATAAAGCTAATTGTGCCGCGGTTACCTGATCAAAGAGGAAGGAATTTTTTCGTTGAACATTTTTTCTTTCTTTCTTTCTTTCTTTCTTTCTTTCTGTCTCTCTCGAAATAGATTCGAATTTCATCGATGATATATATATATATATCATATATATATATATATATATATATATATATAACATACATATATTTATACGAAAGGAAAGAATAGTAGGTTAATCGGAAAAAAGAGGACGAATAGAATGTGTGTTAGAGAAAAAGAGAGGTAGAGATAGAGAGAGAGAGAGAGAGAGAGGGTGAAGTAGTACTCCCTCTTAAGGTATAACAAAAGGGTAGGAAGTACGATGATGTCGTCCAGTAATACCGGCCGACGTCAAACTTTTATTCACTGATAGAATATATTTTCGTCGATGTACTCGCTCGTCGCAAATCCAGAAGCCGAGGACGAGGATGATAGCAATGGTCATGCCGACGCGAACAAACGAACTAATACGACTGCTGCTGGCACTGTTGTTGTACGTTACGACGAGCGACATTCTGAGGAGAATGACGACGACAGTGATGTATCAACGTCTTCTGTTAGGATAAGAAAGAAACGCAAGGGGTAAGTTTTATTATTTATTTATTTATTCATTTTCTTCATTTATCATTATTGTTATTATTATTATTATTATTTTGGTTATTGTTAGTCATTGTTATTTTCATTCATCATTATAATTGTTATTGTTATTATTCTTCTTATTATTATTTTTATTATTAATCATTTTTTATTATTAATAATTTATTATTATTGTTGTTATTGTTGTTGTTGTTGTTATTATTATTATTATTATTATTATTATTGTTATTACTTCGTTTTTTTTTTTTTATAAATGCACCACAAGTGGCAACAGTTAAACACGTTTCTATTAAAGGATTGTTCGTAAATAAGAAAATGTGCCAGAAAGGGTTCGATACATTCACGTTTATTTATATATGTTATTTATATGTATATATATACATATATATATATATATTTTCTTTTTTTCTTTTTCTTTAATACCACAGAGAGTGAAAATTTGTATTGAAAGTTGACAAATAAGAGACAGAAGAAACGTAAGGGCGACTTATATACATTTCCGGGTTTCATTTACATCTTATTACTTCATTTTATTTCTTGTTGCTTTTTTGTCCTTTTTTTCTTTATCCTATGTTTGGATTGAGTTTTTTTGTTGGTGAATGTAGGCACATGTGTTGAGTTCATTAGGCTGAATTTTTCTCTCTCTCTCTCTCTTTCTTTCTTTATGTATATATAAATATATATATATATATATATATATATATATATATATATATATATATATTTCTCTATCTGTCTCGTTCTCGCTCTCTTAGTGGAACCTGGATATGTATACCACCTTCCCTTTTCATATCTTTCTCTCTCTCTCTCTCTCTCTCTCTTTATTTCTTTCTATCTCTTTCTCTTTCTCTCTTATTCGTTCCACTCGTTCCCTGGTCCTGTATTTCTCACTTCCACATGCATATATATATATGTACGTTGATTCCCGCGTTCCTGTTCTCCTCCTTCCTTTTCGAGGTCGATGACACCGCCGTTGAACTCGCGAACACATTTTTAATTCAGGATCGTTATTCCGCTTGGAAAATTATCTTTTTTTCTTTTTTCTTTCCTTCCATCCTTCTCTCCATTTTCTTCTTTCTTTCGTCGTCTTTCGCTTTTCGTTTTCCTTTTCCTTTTAAGTCTTCTCTTTTCTTTTCTTTTCCCTTTTTTTCTTTTTTTTTTTTTGAGAGGTTAGCTCTTCGATCGGCGCCAATTTTGAATGTACACTTTTAAAAAGCTTGATACAGTTTACAGTTTAAATTATATATATATATATATATATATATATATATATATATATAAATATGTGAAATATTTTATGAAAAAAGTAGTTAAAAAAATATGCATATATATATAAATATATATGTTGTTTTTTAATTATTAAAAAATTTTGATTCGTGTTAATATTTACTTTTTCTTTCTTTTCTGTCTCATGTTATCACAACGTAGTATAATAATTTCATAATAATTATTAATGGTCTTACGTTAAACGTTTTTAATTGTTTTGTTATTACATTAATTAATATGTTTATCGTTAAACGACCGGCATATATAAATATTTTTTAAAATATTAATTTGATTACGTTAGAATATAAAAATTTTAATCCCTTTATTAAATTCCAATTTTCTCTCTCTCTCTCTCTCTCTCTCTCTCTAATTTTATCTTCCGAATCTAAAAACTATTATGTAGGTTAACGAAGAAAACTTACTTATCGATCTGATACCATCGGTATAATCGTGTAAAACGATTTATCGACTATGTAATACATAAAATGTGTTTTACTTTCAGTTTTCAGTATTTACGTAAGCAAATAGGGTGGATAGTGTTAAAAATGATATTTCCATTCTATTATAACATATCTTTACATTTTCCTTAAGTGTATGTATATATATACACGTATATATATATATATATATATATACACGTATTATTTCTGTAAATAGTGGACAGGTGACCGAGATGCGAAGGTCGTTGACCCTTAGCTAGGGTATATCGTATGACGTCATTGATTATAGGCCATCTTTATTTACAGCTTTTGCTTTGGCTATAGAATACGTATTTCTTATCTAAGGTCTCTTCCTCTCTTCCTCTCTTCCTCTCTCTCTCTCTCTCTCTCTCTCTCTCTCTCCCTCTCTCTCTCTCTCTCTCTCTCTCTCTCTCTCTCTCTCTCTCTCTCTCTCTCTCTCTCTCTGTATGGTCTTCAATTTTATAACTTGATATTTACTTATATGTATATATATATATATAAAATATTAAATGATTGTTGTGATCGATGATAATATTACATATTTTTTAATTGACAAAAAAGAAAATAATTAAAAAAAAATTTACAATCATCTTGATAAAACTGATTTGCAACACGTTATTTGGATTATTACACGTACATGCATGCACACATCACATATAAAAAATATCGAGTAATCGTCGTGATCGATGATAATGTTATGTCCTATTTAATCGATCAAAAAGAAAAAAAAAAAAAGAAAAGACAAAAAAAAAGAGAAAAAAGAAAAAGAAAATAATTGTAGAAAAAATTTAGAAATTGTAAACAATTTAGAAATACAGGATAAAGAGAACGAAAGTTAATAGGGGATTGGCTTTATGAAATAAATTATTTTTATGGCGAGGAGAAAAAAATAATTTCCCATCATCCGATGTTATTTAAATAAACGACGATTAAAGAAATGTATTATTGATGAAACAAAAATTTAGTAAGTAGAACTGCGCGTGTAGTAGGAGACTTTGATCGTTTAAATGTGAATTTTTGTTCGATTTGAAAATTAAGAAATTTTTAATTTAACCTTAAATAGATATAAAAAATTAAAAAATTAAAAAAACAAAAAGAAAAAAAAAAGGAAAAAATCTAGACCCCAATCGATTTTCCTTGTGAACGATTCAATTCTATCGTCTTTGATGGTTATACGATCGATGTGATTGAAGGAGGCAATTGCGTCAAAGTCGTTAGACGTTGTAAAGACGCCACCACTATCATACAACCCCATATACCTCTTTGTACTTTTCCTTTTTTTTTCTTCCACTTTCCCCACCCAGCCCCACTATTACGTCAGCTTTGTGACACTCGCATGATATCACATCGAAAGTTCACCTTATCGTCATTGTCCTCGTCATCGTCATCGTTATCGATCGACGACGACCACGACGACGACGACCACGACGACGACGACGAGGACGACGACGACGACGACGACGACGACGACGACGACGAAACTATAACGTAAGTAACGTAATGCAACGTAAATCATATTCCATGGAAATATCAAACGTTCTATAGGCCTTTAATTTTAAAAATAGCCAGCCTTTATCGTTAGATAGACGATACGCGGAGTTTTTCACTCTTTAATATATAATCAAATGTATTTTTCCCCTTTTTTCTTTTTCTTCTCTCTTTTCTTTTTTCTTTTTTTTTTTTTTCTTTTTTTTTTTTAACAACCCTCTTCATCTATTTTTGAAATTGAAATTATTGATAGATCAAAGCACAGTCGTTACTTGAGTTCGAACGTTGAAATAAGTTATTTTTATTGATTTTTCCTTTTTTCTTTTTTTTTTTCTTTTCTTCTCCTTTTTTTTTCCGCCCTTCATTTTCGTTCATTTTTCTTTTGTACTTTTCAGTTTTCGCAGATATATATTTTTCACTTTTTTTTTTCCCTTCTTTTTTTTTTCCTTTTTTTTAAGGATTTGCGTACGCGCATCTGACCAACGCTCGTATATATTTTACTAGTCAAATATTTTACTGGTGATTTTGTTCTTTTTTTCCATCTTTTTTCTCTTTGTTTTTCTATCAAAGATTCGACAAATTTACACGAATTGTATTATCTCTCCGAGTAATTGCGATTTACTCGAACTCTCCGGTTTGATTTTATTAGTGACTCTTTTTTTTTTTTTCTTTTGTTTCTGTTAATCGAATTTGTGTATTTGAATGGGGAAAAATATATACATTTTTTTTTTTTTTTTTTTTCTATTATGCATACAATTCTTTTTATTCTTTCTTCAGATTCACATTTGTCGTTATTATTATTATTATCATTATTATTATTTTAATTAAATTAAATAATTATAAATTTCAAATTTCAAATTTTAAATAAATTACATATTAGGATGAATCTTTATCGTTCTATGTCTTTAACATGAGATAATTCATATCTGATGTGAATTAATTATTAATAGAACAATTTTTCGAATTATTACTAGTGATTTCTTCCATCTTTCCCTCCCCCCGCCCTCCCGATCTCAACGTCACGCAACGTACGACGAATTGACACGTATCCATTATCAATTATTAATTTACAAGGACAATATGATTTTCAATGTACGATAATATTTAATATTTATCTTCATTATTAATACACGCGCGCTAATCGAATTTTTCCTAAGCGTTCGTTTCTTTTCCATTTCTTTTATTTATCTTTCCCCCGCCCATAACCCCCCTTACTTAATTTCCACAATACAAATCCTTATTCACGAGAATTTTTAAAGATTTTCAAAGATTAATCAATTCACCTTGCAAATCTTTTGCAATCTTTTATCTTCTTCAGAAGATCTTTATCCCCTTTGTTTTTTTCTTTTTCCTTTTTCTTTTTTCTTTTCTTTTCTTTTCTTTTCTTTTCTTTTCTATTCTTTCTCTTCTTTTTCTTCTTTCATTTACATCATCATTCCTCATCCCTCGTTCCAATCAAGATGATAAAAATGTCGTTCTGCGAGTTAATAAAAGAAAAAAAAAAAAAAAAAAAGAAAAGAAGAGGAAAGGAAAAAAAAGAATAATAATGAAAGAATAAAAAAAAAGAAAGAAGAAAAATAGAAGGAAATGCGAGAAGGAATCTAACGACATGTATAGACTTTGTATCCATCGGTACTTTTCATGTTGAGAACCGAGAACCATATCACGCAGCTCCGTTTTATCGATCCGCAGCAGCCGAGAGGAACTTCGCGTCCCCTCCCTCTTTCTCCTTTACCTCTTCTCTCACTTCTCTCTCTCTCTCCTTCTCTCTCTCTCTCTCTCTCTCTCTCTCCCTCTCTCTCTATTTCTCTCGTACACAGACGAACACGCACACACCGATAGATTCTACTCCATCTTGCCGATTTCTGCTTTCACCTACACGATCTTTATTCATTTTTCCATTTTAACTATCATTCATTCTATCCTATTTCATTTAACGTCATTCATATGTGCATTCATTCATTTATGTACGTACATATGTATCTATGTATTCCTATATGTATATACGCATGTATGTATGTATGTATTTGTACATGTACATACGTACGTACGTAAATATTCATGTATATGTATTTTTAATTAAAAAAAGAATTATATATATATATATATATATATATTTATATATCATACGCAGAGAGAAATAATATTACGCGTAAACTTTTTATACATTGTATCATATTTTATATATTTAATATTGTACATTGTATGTGTACAATATATTACATTATATTTTCTTCTTGGATTTTTTTCTTTCTTTTCTCTTCTTCTTCTTCTTCTTTTTTTTGTTTTTTTTTTCTTTTTTTTTTTTTTTGAAATTATAGATTAATGAACGAAGAGGAGTCGCGTGACAATGCGGAAGAACAATGGCACGAAATCAATTGTAGTTTTCAGCATGACAGGAGTGCCTAAAAGGAGAAAGAGAGATAGGTAGATAGATAGATAGACAGATATAGAGAAAGAGAGAGAGAGAGAGAGAGAGAGAGAGAGAGAGAGAGAGAGAGAGAGAGAGAGAGATGCAAGTTACAGAGAAAGGATTAGATATGGAGGAACGGATGGGAAAATGGTGATGGGGAGGATGGTGGGACGAGGAGTTTGGAATGGGAATAGTTGGGGGTGGTACTACTGGTGGGGATAGGGGAATTTGAAGAGAGGCTGGGTCGAGTAGGTGAGAGAGAATCGACCCGTCGCGTTCCTTCCTTCCTTCCTTTTATCCTTCAAATGTATCCTGTATGTCTCGATATTTTAGCCATTAGAATATTATTACTTTTTAATGTTATGTTATCAACTCTTTAAAATATATGTGTATATATATATATATGTTTATAAAAATAAAGATTTGTCGTAAATGTTGAAATAATTTTGTTTAAATAATGGTATCAAAAAAAAAAAAAAAGAAAAAAGAAAGAAGAATTCGACATTGTTATATAAATAATTTATAAATTTTGATTTTAATCCTTTTTATTTATTGACACTGATATAATATATAAATGTATGTACATACTTTTTTTTTTTTTTTTTTTTTTTTTCTGAAATTAATAAATAATTAATAATGACACTACAATGATCTTATATCATATAATTTATATAATGATATAATTTAGATATTCGAAATATATACTAATTTATTTCACTTGAAATTTGAAAGAAAAACTTGAACAAAAAAAACGAAACATTTAATAAGTAAATTCAAATATATGTGACAATTGGAAGAGTTTTAATTATTGTTAAAAAATCGTTGAAAAAAAAAGAAATACAAAAAAAAAATACAAAAAAAAAAGAAATAAAAGAAGAAAAAATTTACATGCACGAAATAGAAAAATTTTTATGTTAGTGATACAATCAAACGAAAGAATAAAAATAAACAAACAAATAAGAAAAGGTGGGCGGGTGGGGGGAGGGGATTGGATGGAAAGAAGACGCGTTACTTGGAATATAAATTTTGGGTTTTCAAGAAATTTTCAGATTTCTTACTTTCAATAGCGATGCAAATATTTGTCGACGTATTTGACTGTAACGTTTGAAATTTTGACGATCTTGACCTCGAAATAATGATAATAACGAATGGAACCAAGAAAAAGAGGAAAATTTTTTTACCTCGTGTATATCGAATATCTTTTGAAAGGTAGTGTATATTTGAACACAAGAGGAATCTCGAATGAAACTAGCTCTAGGTTAGTTTCGTTCTTTTTATGAATAGTCCACAGAATGAATACAGTGTCTTTCTTCCAGAACGCACACACAGACACACACACACACGCGCACGCACGTATACACACACACACACACACGTATACAACACACTCGTTCTGTTTTTCTTTCCCTTTCTCTCGAAAAATTTTTGACGTTATCTTCAAGGCTGTCGACCGATGACACTGTGAGAATGTCAAGGTCAAGTTTCTCTATTACCTTTCGAAAAAAAATAAGAATGTAAAAGGATCTCGATCTATGGAATATTATTATCTTTTTTTTTTTTTTTTTTTTTTTTTAATATTATTATCTTCATTTACTATATTTAATTTTTATTTTCAATTTTTATTATCAGCAAGAGAATAAGATATACCTATGAAAAAATATTATATATAGTCGTAAATTAATATATAAAAGATCTGTAGATTCGTTTATAGGCCAATGAGATATATTATGTAGTAATAATTAAAAATTTTGAAAAAAAAAATGTATATAATATAAGAAAAATATAATATAAAAAAAATATATGTATCTATAAAAAATAAATAAATAAATAAATAAATATATATATATATATATATATATCATTTAGTATTAGATTAAATAACATGATCGAAATCGATAGAAATTCAAAGATCTTTTGGATCTATGATATAAGTTGGTCGGAAATATTCGCATGATGTGAAAACACACATACACACACACACACACACACAAAGAAACGGATCTAAAATCACCTCTCTCTATTTCTCTTTCTCTCTCTCTCTCTCTCTCTCTCTCTCTTTCTTTCTCTTTTCTCTTTCTGAGTTTCGATCGTAGAAGCAAAGAGGACGAATCCTCGTTTCTGACAGTTAAGGTCAAGATCGTGGCTTTGGTCCATCGAAGAAGATTCATTGACGTTGTTCATATACTGACCTTGATAAAAAATATATATATACGTACATACATATATATATATATATATATATATATATATATATATGTGTATTTACTTAAACAATTAATTTATTTATATTTTTATTATTAATTTTCTCACGAGAGAAACAATAAATGCATAAGCGATTAACAAATTATTTTTTGTTTTATATTTTTTTCTTTTACTTTTTTTCTTTCCTTTTTAATTTGTTTTGTTTCTTATTATTATTTTTTTTTTTTTTTTTCAACAAATTCTCGAAAAGAAAAAGAAGGGAAAAAGCAGTTCGATCGAATCTAACGTCATACATTTCTTTACATTCCAATTGTCATTTGATACGAGTTAGAAACTTTTTTGTCCATTTCTCCTTTTTCTTTTTCCTTTTTTCATTTTTTTTCTGTTTTTTTTTTTCTATTTTTTTTTTTTTTCCCGTAAATTCGAGTGTCGCCCAATGAATTTTTCTTTCTTATTTCATTATTAATGCCTCGTAAAAAGAATGAAAAGGCAGAAGAAGGCCAGGTAATGGTAGGAAGAAAAAGAGAGCGAGAGAGAGAGAGAGAGAGAGAGAGAGAGAGAGAGAGAGATTGAGAGAGAGAATAGTTATTTTTAATTTATTTAGACAGTTCCGTTTTACTTCTGTTTTCCAACATCTTCACGGATAGAAAAGAATGAAGATAAAATGACCGTGTGTATTTCTTTGTGTGTGTGTGTGTGTGTGTGTGTATGTGCGTGCGAGAGAAAGAGAGAGAGAAAGAGAGAGAGAGAGAGAGAGAGAGAGAGAGAGAGAGAGGGAGATAGGAATTGATTTTTAAAACTCAAAATAATCAATAAATAATTAATTTTCAAATAATTAATTATTAAACGTGGCAAACGTGAATTAACGAATGTCTTCGAGTAGAGAAATCATTTCTCTTCTCGTGCGTTATATTTTCAATCGAAAATTCAAAATACCAATGAAATTTAAGAAAAATTTCGTTCGAATTGATTTGAATTACTTCTTCTTTTTGTTCCTACCTTTAACAATAATATTTTTTTCTTTTCCTTTCTTCTGATATTTCCTACGAATATTATTTATCGTCGATTCATTGAACCTCTTCATTGACACTTTTTTATTCGTTACAAACAATAGAAAATAATATTATTTATTAGACATTAACAGCCTGTCAAATAATAGAGGTTGACTATTTAATAATGCTATTCAAATTGAATCGGTTGGACTTGTTTCTCGATGTGCGACGGTATTCTTGCTATTTTAGGAACTCCGACGGACCTAGAATGCACTCGTTGGCAACCCATTATTAAATAGGAACCCACCGACCATGTCAACGGCCTCCTAGTGCTTTAGTCGGTTACAGTAGTTTTACGAGGTTACATACATACATCATTCTCTCTGTCTCTCTCTCTCTCTCTCTCTCTCTCTCTTACATTCATTCGAATCGATTCGATCGATTTAATACCTGAGTGATAGTTTCGAATTTTTTTCGTATATGTTATAAAAAAGAAGAAAGAAGGAAAGAAAGAAAGAAAAAAAAGAAAGAAGAAGAAGAGAAGGAAAAGGAAAAAGCAAATTTATTTTTTCAAAACTAAATAACGAAAAATGAATGACATTAATGGGATAAATAGTATTTATCGTCACGAAGAATCTTCATCGTTCGGTGAGTGATATTTTTTTTCTCTTTTCTTTATTTTTTATTTATTTATTTTCAAAAAAAAAAAAAATCTAATCGCTATATATATATATATATATATATATATATATTATATATGTAGTATTATAATTGGAGTGACTATGTTTTATCATAATTTTCTATAATGCGAATTATACTGACATGCAATCGATACATCGATTATTAACTTCTTATACCATAACGATTAAAATAACTAATACGTTTAATCGCATACGATTAGAAAGAAAAATTAATCTAACTAAGTGATAATTGAAATGCGTATAATAAATTTGTAATGTCATCATTTCTTAAAACACAATTTATATTGACAACTTTAAGTCAATATATCAGTTGTCAATTATCAGCTACGGTACGTCACTTTGATGTGTAATATAATTAGGAAATCGATAAAAAAGAAGGAAAAAAAAAAAAGAAAAACAGAAACAAATTATAATTTAGACGGTATAATTAATCGACATAACTCGATTATACCATAATTTTTTTATTTTACAATGATACTAATCATTATCCATTGATACCTCTCATTAACGTTAGACCTAATCATTAACGTTAGATCCTAAGTATTAACGTTAGAGTAACATTTCATTCCGTGCGTGATTAGAAGATATAAAAAGGAAAAAAGGAAAAAAAAAATAGATTATAATTTAATCATATACCATTAATTTTCACTTTTAAAAATAATACAAATAATATATTATCTAACGATATCTTAGCCAATAGATTAATTATCATTAATATCATATAACGTTAACGTTATTATTTCATTGTTAGTACAAAGGTCACTTGCAGTATCGACTAGAATGCATATATGATACGTACCTTGCTAAGAACGTGCTCCTTTCCTGGTTACGCATATATAACACAAAAGATTGATGGATCTCTGATTTATAGTCCACAATTTTCTCACGTCCAAGTGTTACCCCTCTCCTCCCCCGCTATACTCTCTCTCGCTCGTTCTCTTTTTTCATCCTTTTTCTTTTTTTTTTCCTTTTTTTTCCTTTTCCTTTTTTTTTTTTCTTTTTTTTTTTTACTGATTTATACATTTGACCATAAGTCAGCATCACGAACACGTCGAAACAGCCTACGTGTCCTGATAGTTGATTTCTAACGTTCTTTTTATTTTTCTTTAAAAATTCAAAATGCCCGTCGTAAAAAAAATTTTTCATCCGTCGTAACGTCGAACGCGTAACGTCGTAAACGTAAGAACGAATAAATAATCCGATAATTGAAATAATATCATGAGAATAAAGTAAATGATAAATGAAATTATTATATATATCGGATGATTAATTTATAATTACAAAATGGCGACGGACGCCATTATCTATAAATTCGTCGTGCACGACAAATGGCGGTATAAACTTTCGAAGAAGGTATTATTAGGATAAATATAATAAATCGATAATAAATTTTTATTGAAACTCATCGATGATGATCAGTTTAAAATTCAAAATGGTTTTATATACTTTCGTGGAAAAAATTTCGTCCTGTTTCATGAAGAAAAGGATAAAGACAATAAAAATAATAAAAAATAGTTTACAAATACAAAATGTCGGCAGAATGTTATACATCGTACAGGAAAAGATTTTCGTTGAATAAATTTATATTACGTTTGTTTGTAATATATTTGTCGAACATTTTTAAACGAAGATTGATAATTGAAATTTACGTAAATACGTAAAATGTAACTGCGAATAATGATTATGAAGATGCCAAGTTTACTCATGTAAAATTATCTACGATCAGGATTTCGTAATTCGAGTGGCATAGTTTTAACCGATGACGATGTTTAATGTCGAACGAAAGAGAGAGAGAGAGAGAGAGAGAGAGAGAGAGAGAGAGAGAGAAAGAGAGAGAGAGAGAGACAGAGAGGTTAGGTAATCAAAATGATCTTCTTAGCTTAGATCGCAGTTGGCAGTGCGAAGTGAGATACGGTACTGTCGAAACAACGCGACGATCGATCGATCGATCGATCGATCACGAAAAACGATTATATTAAAAGCGCGAACGAGAGAGAAAGAAGAACGAAACGAAACGAAAAACAAAAAAAAAATATATATATATATATATAAAAGTAAAAAATAAAAATGGAAGATATCTTTACGATTATTCGTAAGGGTTTAGAATTTATTCGAAAATTTACAAAAAATTTCGATAACATCGAAAAGGATTCCTTTGTGAAAAAAACGAGAAAGAATAAGAAGAAGAAGGAGAAGAAGAAGTGGAAGAACGAACGAATCGACGATGATAAAAATTCGTATAGTTCATTGAGAAAGATTGGTGATAATTGGACAGAGAACTTCCTTACCGACGAACCGATTCTACGCGATCTTCTTCTCGGTATACCGACCGAGCACAATCTTTTTGATATCGTTTGCACGATTAATCAATTATTATTCTATTATCTTATTGTCCGTGGTATATCACTTAGAATTTTCATATGAATTGCGATCACCATATTTTTTTTTTCTCCTCTTTTCCTTTCATTTTTTTTTTTTTTCTGATGAAAACAAAATTTGTGAAATTTGACAATAATAATAAATAGTATCGAGAAAGTATAAATTATTCCAAATCATTATCGACTTATCGATATACCGATTTAGAGATTTAAAATCGTTACTATTGGAATTATTTCTCGCAAATCGCATGTTCCTATAGGAATAAGAAATAATTATTCGGGGAATGAGAAAATGAAAGGATGAGAGGGAACTGGGATCACGGTGTATAAAGAATTGGTTTCGGGCAGTTGGCCAGTAAAAACGATCTTTGACGGTGAAATAGGTTGATGTAGTCGATTTATAAATGGATTCGTTGAGAATTAAAGAGCATAACTATGTTTTCCTCTTATGCATCGATTCATCCTCTTATTTTAACTAAACAACATTTTACGAGGAATAGTTTGCCTAATTAAATTGGGTCGCCTTATATACATATATATATGTGTGTGTATATATATATATATATATATATATATATATATATATATATATATATATATATATATATATATATATTATAATCATAATTAAATCAACGCTATGATTAATATTGTGTCTCATTAATTAATCAAAAACAAAAAAGGTAATTAATAATAATAACAACAATAATAATAATAATAATAGCAACAATTGCAAATTTTATTTATTGCATTTCAATTATAATTATACATATAATTATTTTAGAGAATTTAACTCGTAAAACTTTATTTGGATCATTACAGTACACATTTTTATCTATACGATATATATATATATATATATATATATATATATATATATATATATATATATATATATATATATATATATATATATATATATAAAAAGTTCGTGTATATGATCTTACATATGCATGCATAGATGGAACAAACGATCAATTCAATTTGCATGTCTTGCTTAAAAAAAAAAAAAAAAAAAAAATTAATTAACCAATTAATTTCGTAACTTAACATAAAAAAAAATGATATTACGTAACTTGTGATTTGAATTCTATCTCTCTCTCTCTCTTTTTTTTCTATCTTTTAACTTTAGAAAATAATTATTCGCATTTGATAAACGTATATGATTATTTTTGGACACACTGTGTATTAACGAAAACTTCCAATGAATCATGCGACACGTGAAACATAGAGAATATTTTTGGGATTTGGGGTTACTCTCTTTCTTGGTAACACCATACGCTGTATGTATATCGCCATCAAACATTTTCACTTTCTTATTTTATCTTCGTCCTCCTGAGGGTCCAATGGGAAACCATGCGTTGGTCCATATAACGTATTTCTTGTGTGGGTTCCAAGATTCCTAGGAAAGAAACGTGACTCCCGTCTAACATTCTTTTTTATTTTTATTTTTTTATTTTATTTTCAATCCTTCATACTCCCACGTATCTTTCCGTTTCGTCGGAAAAATCTGAATAATCCCCATAAAAAAAAAGAAAAAAAAAAAAAAAAAACAAAAAGAAAATCTAATTTATCCTCGGAGTTTATAATATTCATTTTCTTCTTTCTTTTTTTCCTTCCTTTTTTTTATTTTTTATTTTTTATTTATTTATTTATTTATTTTTCTTTTTTTTTTCTTTGTTTTTTTGTAAATTGTACAAATCGCAAAAAAAATTGAACGAACGCGCAATTGATTTTCTGATAATTTAATTTTATTTATAATGAAAAAGAGAAGAGAAGGAAAAATGATTGAAAAAAAAATTGAATCAATGTAAAAAAAAAAAATTTTTATATATATATATACATATATATAATAACAATCATAGTTCATTGGGAACGATATTCGTCTATTGCACCCTCCTCTTAACAAAAAATAAAAAAAAAAAAATAATAATTAAATAAAATAAATAAATAAATAAATAAATAAATAAATAAATAAATGAACGAATGATTGAATGAATCTTAGCATAAGTTGGTCGCCCTTTTAATTGACCTTGCCTCGATGGTGTACATTGTACTCTCTTTCCGAGGTCATTGACCCTTACTTAGGTTGGTGCGCGCAATTAACTGGAACCCCGTTCGTTGCGCTCTCTTAATTAACGACTATTACAACCATTTGAAAACCCTATCATGACGTTATGCCATTTATATGCTGCACACACATATATTTGTATGTATATGCGAAGACAAAGAAAAAGAAATTTTACATATAAAAAAAATTGTCCTCAAACCCTTAAAAAAAAAAAAAAAATGAATAAATAAAAAAATAAATAAATAAGTAGAATATAAACTTTTCCTGATTTTTTCTTTTTTCTTTTCTGAAAAAGAAAAAAAGAAAAGAAAAAGGCGACGAGGAAAGATCCCAATTTATTTTTTCTTTCTTTCTTTAATAATAATAATAATAATAATAATAAAAATAATAATAGTAATGATAATTCAATAAGTTTAATTTTTAAAAATTTATTTTTTCAATATAATAATTTTTATTTTTATAATATAAATCGTTGTCGTATGTAAATATATTGAATTAAAATTTTTTACTTATATGAGTGCATAAATATGAAGGAAAGAAAAAAAGGATTGTACGAATAAAAATTTTTAGAAAAAATTAAAAAGAAATATAACAGTAATTAAATAATAATATAAATTTTTTTTCCTTCTTCTTTTTTTTTTGTAATAGTGTAATTTAATAAACTTAATTCAATAAATATATATATATATATATATATATATATATATATATATCTATTATATAAATTATATAAATTTATCGAATGTATCTTGAATACACACACACACATATATATATATATATATATATATTTACTGTTATATATCCGGATGTATTTACATATATAACATATGTATGTTAGATTAGAAGAGAGATTCTAATCGTGGCACGCGCGTTTAGAATGTTCGCGTGACGCCGGAATTCGTAGTCCTAGTCGAATTAAATGGTTACGCTTGTTAAGATCGAAGGTTCAAGGATACTGCGGGATATTTCCTTATAGAGCGTTCTTCTTCCTTGCTTAGAAAAAACAAAGATTAAAAAGAAAAAAAAGAAAAAAATAAAAAATAAAAAGGAAGGAAAAGAAAATTAAAAAAGACTAACCTTTCCTAAAACTATCCGATATAAACAGACTTAGAGAGAGAGAGAGAGAGAGAGAGAGAGAGAGAGAGAGAAAGATCAATTTTGTTCTAAAAACTTCGTCTAAATCGTAAAACGTGATTGCTTTTTTTCCTTTGGGAAAAAGAAAAGAGAAAAAAAAGAAGAAGAAGAAGAAGGAGAAGACAGAAATACCTAACATACATTCAATCGATTTCTTCAATAAATTAAAATATTAAATTTAAAATTGATATTAGCATATCCGTGATAGTGATTACGGAACTAAATAAGAAAGAAAAAAAGAAAAAAAAAAAAAAAAAAACTAAGAAAGAGTAATTTAATATCCGCGTTACATAATCAACTAGGATAATGTGTGAAACCTTGATAGGAAAAAAAAAAAAAAAAAAAAAAAAAAAAAAAAAAAAAAAAAAAAGAATTATTTTCCCAGTTAAGTAACTTTTCTAATCACCGGATTGGGATTGTATGAAACTGTAAAACAAAAATAAAAAAAAAAAAAAAAAAGAAAATAATCTTTCGACTTATTATTATTATTATATTTTTTCTTTTTTTTTTCTTTCATTTTCTATTTTTTTTTATTTCTTTATTTTTTTTTCTTTTTTTTTTTGATCATCAGAAATCCTATCTCGTTAGAATTTATTTCTAATACATTTTGTTTACTAAGGTGCTTATGTCCAAAATTAGAAATAATATATTATTCTTCCTGGTCTATGATTAGATTTATTTCACGGACAACTTCATTCGAAAATAATTGCATACATATGTATGTACTTATACATATATATATATATATATATATATATATATACATACACGCGTATACATACACACACGGAATCGACAAATATCAAAAAATTGTAATTCGTGCGAGTGAGATAGAAAAGTATGTAAATATAGAGATAGAGTTTGGGCGGGGGAGGTAAACGGTATAGTTAGAAATGATAGAAGAAAGGAGGGAGAGAGAAAGAGAAAGAGAGAGAGAGAGAGAGAGAGAGAGAGAGAGAGAGAGAGAGAGAGTCACGAAGCATTAACAATGTGGTACACTTTACGTCGATAACATCAACTTCAAGCCTATTCTTTATCATCCAAATTCCAATGTGATATGTAGGCGCACAGCTGTAGCAGTTGGACGAACACAAACGATGCATTCATCCCTCTCTCTCTCTCTCTCTCTCTCTCTATTTATCTCTATCTCTATCTTTCGTTCAGTACATCTCACGATGATGCAGTGCACTAGAGTTACTCCACTCAAAATCCACTCTAAAGACACCCAAACCTCTCTTTCCAGCATCACTTTCCACCTCCCCAATCCTTCCTCACCCATCCTTCATTACTCTCCTTTCTCCCTCCCACTCGACCCACCCTAACCAAAGCCCCCCTCCCTTCCTCGCCATCCCGATTTCAAATCGTTTCTCGTGTTCGCAATATTCGGCTTCGAGCCAACGTCTACGTGAAGAGAAAGAGAGAGAGAGAAAGAGAGAGAGAGAAATGACACACGTGGTATTTCAGAAGTTGGTTGAAGGAATTTGAGGGGGAGGGATTGAGGGTGGTGGGAGAAAGAAGAAAAAAACGTGAGTCAGTTGACCTCCTGAACGATACCACAATTATAGTATTTGTCCAGGCGATAGGGCCAAAAAAAGGTATGATAGTACAATAAAAACAATATGGCGTATGTAAATACAATATGGCGGATATCTCCTAGGGAATTTATTTTTTTCTTTTATTTCTTTTTCTCCCTCCCAGCCCACCAGCTTCCCTCCCCCTCATGTTTTATTTATTATATCTGTTGTTCTTCCAATCAATCCTTGTCCTGAATGTATAGAGATATAGGGAAAAAATGATAATAAATATCTATACAATATGGCGGATATCTTATAGATATATGTGTTTTGTTTTGTTTTTTTTTCCTTTTTTTTATTCCTTTTTCTTCCTATCCACCTGACATCATATTTCATTTGTTACATCATTGTGTTCCTCCATCGATCCATTCGATATCAAATTTTCCAATCAAATATTTACAAAAAAAAGTTTCGAAAGTTCATGAAAGAAGTTTTTCACGGGGGCGGGGATAGAGAGAGGTTGGCGATGGGAATTGAGGAGGGACGTGATGGGAGGTTAGCAAAACGCGCGAATCAAACAACTCACTATGTGAATGACATAGTGATTATTATCGTGTCGTTCAGCGGTAAAAGGCACAGTTTATGTCCATACAATATGGTGCATATATCGTGGAAACAATATTTCGAATTGACGACTTCATATTTTATTTAATACATCATTATTCTATCATTTATCATTGTCCGAGCAAACATTTACTCGAAAAAGAAAAAACAAACGAGAAAAATGAATGTAGTAATTTCGAAAGTTTTGTAAACAGTATTTTGGAAATGGATAAGTAGAGGACGGCTGGATAAAATAGAATAGGATAGAATAGGATAGAATAGGATAGAATAGGATAGGATAGGGGAGCGAAAAATGATATGTAAAAATCAAATGATTCTGTAATGATATCATTTTTATTATGGTCGATTTTTTTCTTTTCTATATCCATCCCTACAACTAATAAAAAAAGAGAGAAGGAAATAAATGACACAGTTATTGATATATCTGTCGGATATCGTACTTGTAAATATTTTTAGGATCGTTCGTTGTCTCCTACGTCATCTTTTATTTATTACGTAGTGTCGTTAGATCAGTATTACTTTATTTCCGTCCGTCCTGTCGACTGGAGACAATCGGGGGAAGGAGAGAAGGGATTGGTGAGAGGTTTGGTCGGTGTATTATTGGAAATATATATTTTGACGTTTGTCCAAGATAATTTGACGTATATGCGTATACACCATAATCGATCACGATAGTTTTTCCTATCGCATAATTAAAACGCAAATTACAACGAGATGAAAGATAAGCACCCAGTTTATTTCTTGTTTGGCAATTTATATAATAAACTTGTTTGAAATATGAGACAAGGTCACGGTCGTCTGTCGCGATCTCTCGAACACTATCGGAATCGTATGACAATTTCTTTCTGTATATATGTGTATGTGTGTGAGAAGGAGAGAGAGAGAGAGAGAGAGACAGAGTTGAATAGAGATAAATAGGTAGATAGGTAGATAGGTAGATAGATAGATAAACTGAATTGATTGATTAACTGACTGACTTTCTTTTTCCTTTATCCTTACGATCGTTTGTTCTCAAATGCTAATATACAACATATATATATATATATATATATATATATATATATCGTATGTTGGAAAATATCTGAAAAGTATCCATTAGATGGATGACAAACACAGACCGGGTAAAATAGGCTTGAAAATAATAGTGTGACGTCGAGAGGACACATTGGGGTGGAATGTTCGGAACTGCGTCACCGATGCTTTTCATCGACCCCTTTCTCTGTTTCAACCCCTTACCTGGTCTTATCATCAAGCCTTTGTCGGATTTTTTAATCACTTATTATCTTTCTCTCTCTCTCTCCCTCTCTCTATTTATACTCCCTTCTACTTTTTGCATCCATTTTATATTTGGATCATATAATGTGTGTTTCTTTATAAATTAATTATTTTCTTTCAAGTGGTCAGTCTGAAAATTGCTTCGGTCTGAAAATTTTTTATTTGAATTAGTTTAACCCAGTTGTCATTATAATACGTACGTATATGCATACAAAAAAAAAAAAAAAAGAATCAATTGATCGTTATGAAAATTAATTAATTTTTTTTTTCTTCTATTTTCTTTCTTTTTTTTTTTTTTTCTTTTTTGCTATTTCTATAAAAGAAAATAATCTCTGAAAAAATCACAAAATTTCTGAAATGTTCTACATACATACATACATACATATAAAAAATATATATATATGTATATTATTATTATTATTATTGCATTCTAACCAAAAGTATTAGAGAAAAAAAAGAAAAAAAAAATAGAAAAGAAGGAAAAATAATGTAATATACTCGAATAAAGAGCATTCATTTTATTTATATATATATATGTGTGTGTGTGTGTGTGTGTGTATATTCAACATCAGAATTAATTTATCGTTAAGTATGAAAAAGAGACATTATTTAGAATGAAGTGGAAGAGAAGTATGATAGCGATTCGACAGAGGGTAGCTCGAGCGGTTAGTAGCGATAGAGAATAACAGTGTGTGTGTTGGTGACGGTGGTGGGGATGACGGCGAAGGGTTCGGCGTTGGTCGTGTCAAGCGTTCGGTACTCCTCGGTAGTCAGTCGTCCGACAGACGCCGCGCCGCGAGCATCTATCGTCGTAATTATCTCTTATTAAAGCTTTTACCCTTTCGAGACAGGGGATACACGATAACACGTCTAATTGTCCTAACTTCCCTAGATCGTTATTATCTTCCTATTTTTCCTTTATTTCATTGATTTTATCAAATCATTTCTCTCTCTCTCTCTCTCTCTCTCTTTCTCTTTATTATTATTGTCGTCGTCGTCGTCGTCATCGTTGTGTGTGTGTGTGTGTGTGATCGTATAAGAGGATAGATCAAACGAGATATAGAATCAAAAAAAAAAAAAAAGAAAACAAAAAAAAGAAAAAGAACAAGGAAAGAAAAGGAAGATAATTTTATCAACAAGGAAGGATCATCGTGAAGCCTTCGTATAAGTGCAAGCAAGGTCATTGCACTTTAACTTGTTCTTGTTGAATTTCCTCTCTTTCTCTCTCTCTCCCTCACACACACACACACACCACACACACAACAAAAGTGCACGTACGCACACACGTACACAAAGAAGAAGAAAAAGAAGCTGATACCGTTAACTCAAATCTCAATTTTCCACGAAAAAGAAGGAAGAAGAAAAAGAAGAAGAAAAAGAAGATAGAGAAAAAAGGTCAAATTGACAGAAATTAAAAAGTCCAACCTTTTTAATCTTACATAAATTTATCTATCATTGATTATATATATATATATATATATATATATATATATATATATATATTTGAGTTAAATTAATTAAATACAATTAATATTGATATTGAGAGGACATAGAATTAGAGAGAAGGTGGAGAAGGAAGAGGAGTAGAAGGAGGAGGAGGTGGTGGTTTGCACGTATATACGTTTGTATAAATCTATTAAAAAGATGCGTACCGTGAGCGAGGTTATGAAAAATCGTGCGATCAGCTGACTAACCGAACTATTTGGTGTTACGAGCTACGCCAAAAGGAACAACGACGGACGGTTACGAACGTCCTCCATTCGGAAGAATTCTTCTCAAGAAGAACGACGGAGGAGTTTATCGAGCTGTTCCGTCATGACGTTCGGGACGCCTTTCCACAACGAGAAATCTCGTTTTGCCATCGATGCTACCAATAGGTACGTCCATTAATTTCATTCGTCACGTGTATATGTGTGTATCTCTCTCTTTCTCTCTCTCTCCCTTCTGAGTATACAAGTCTCTCTCTCTCTCTCTCTCTCTCTTTCTCTTTCTATCTGTCTATCTATCTATCTATCTAATTATTTATTTTTATCTCTTATTCTTTTTTTCCAATTTAAATTTTCGTTTAGGAATTTGAATTTCAAAAAAGAGAAATAAAAGAGAGAGAGAGAGAGAGAGAGAGAGAGAGAGAGAGAGAGAGAGAGAGAGAAGGAAATGATCTATCGTTTCAAGATGGCGTCCTCCGTCGATAATAAATTTATTCGTTATTTCTTAAGTTTTTCGAAAGAATGAGATAAGTAAATAAAGAAATAAGTAAAAACAATATGGCGCGGAGTCTCAAAAAATCCTCATATATATATATATTAAAAAGAAAAGAATATCATACACGCATGTACACATACGTGCAATTATTTAATATCAAAGGATTATAAATGAAATTACGAAAGAAGATACCTTGGTATTCTTCGCATTTTCGAATAATACGGAAAGACGAAAAGCGAGAAAAGATAAAACAATATGGCGACCTTATCAGATAAGAAATATTCACGTGTTTCCTTTTTTTTTTTTTTTTTCTTTTGAAAGAAAAAAATTGAAAATTAAAACGTACGAAATATATTCTCTCTCTCTCTCTCTCTCTCTCTCTCTTTTTTTATATTTCTTAATTGAAAAATTAATAACACTTTTTCGTAAAACAAACGTTCAAACGTATTTGTAAACGATAATTATTGGGATCGGTCGTTTACTCGTAACGTAATTTATGCGTACATACGTTACACGTTTCACTTTGTGTGAAAAGAAAAAGGAAAATGAAACAAAGAGAGAGAGAGAGAGGGAGGGAGAGAGAGAAAAAAGGTCACTGAAACAAATAGGAATGCGGAGGAGAAAATAAAATGTTCTCTCTCTCTCTCTCTCTCTCTCTCTCTTTCTTTTTCTCTTTATCCTTATCTCTCTTTATCTCTCTTTTTATATCCTTCTCTATTTTCCTTTAGTTAGTTATAACAAGAAATTATTATATTGTTCGTATTTTAACATCTCCGAAGACAAGAAAACTTCTAACTAACTATACTCCCCATTAATTCTCCTTGTCGGAGAAATAATGCTATATATATATATATATATATATATATATATATATATATATATATATATAAATATATATATATATGTATATATCAAAAGAGATCTACAGTTTCGACTCGCATTTTTAGTCGATTGATTGTATGCAAATCAACATTACGGTAATACGATTGTACAGTTATGAATATTCTTCCTCTCGCAGTAAATCTTCGTTCGGTCGTTCGTTCGTTTGTTTGTTCGTTCGATAGATCGTTCTTATCGTTAGATAGATCTTAAATAACCAATAGAAAATATAATGATCGATGAGTACATTCTTTTTTTTTTTTTTTTTTTCTTTTTTCGAACAGGTGTTTACGATCGTGTGGGGAAAAAAAAAGAGTTACAAAGAAATTTCAACGCCAATCTATGAAAATTTAATTTGGCAGATTTTATAAAATAATCCATTAAAGATTAAGATTAATCGATAAAGAAATTCTTTTTATTTCTATTAAATAATACATATTAATAATAATAATAATAATAAAATGAGATAATAATGATAATAATAATGGTCTTTGGGTCAATCGTTAATAATGAAAAAAAAAATCGAGTGACGATGGAAAAAAAAAAGAACAAGAAAAAACAAGTAGATTACGATAGATACGAAAAAAAGATAAAGGACATTGAAAGATTCATTTTTCTTTTTTTTTTTTTTTTGTTCTTTTTTTTTTTCTTCAATTTAAAATGATCATCAATAAAAAATGGTTGACGATCGTGACGATCGGGGGGATGAAGAGGAGCATGATGGGAGGAGGAGGAGAAGGAGGAGGCACAATCGTTAAATTCTCGAAATAAGTCCGATAATAATTCACACTCTTTCTCTCTCTCTCTCTCTCTCTTTCTCTCTACCCTATCTTTCCACAGGATGAAGCGATAATCTTCTCCGAGCGAATGAAAATTTATCCGTCCGATCATCATTACCAAGGCATGATGCTAAATGAGAGACGAAATGAAATATAATAGAGAACCCCTTGTTAGAGTTAATAAATACTAAGAGGAGAAAAAGAAATCAAGTGGGGAAAGTGATTGTCCTGGGGGGCAAGGGGGTGGAGAGAGATAGACGAGAATAGGCTTTCTGCTGAATACGGGTATTAATTTTATAATAAATTTAAGGAAAAGAGAAAAGAATAATTACGAAAAAAAGAAAAAAAAAAAAAAGAAACGAAATCGAACATAAGAAATTATAGCACGTAAAAATGATATACTATAACGGAGTATAACGTTGAATAAACGGATGAAAGGGAAAACGCGTGCACGTATGTGTATGTGTGTGTTTGTGTGTAAATACATCGACGATAATTTAACACAATTAAAATATTATTGAATAATCGTAAATAGGTTATTGCTGTAAGTATTACGATGATAAATGAGAAATTAAAGTAAAAATAGATATTTAAAAATAAATAACAAAAAATATATATATATATATATATATATATATATATCATAAAAAAATAAATTAGGTTAAAATTATAACATATGTGTGTGTGTACTATTAAAAAATATATATATAATAAAAAAAATAAAAGAGAAATTAATATTAAATTACGTAAAAAGTTTATAACATCGACGATAAATTAGAAATAAAGATAGAAATGAAATAATAAATAAATGCATTAGATTTAAATTAAACGTTTACGATATAATGAAAAAGAAAAGAAAAACATGATGAAAGAATAAAATGTATATACATATATATAATTCAAATATCACGAAATTAATTAATTTCAATTATTGGAATAATTATACAAAATGAAGACCAAGATCTATAAAATAAATCTCGTTAGTATGATTTCCTATGTAATACATATACAATATATATATATATATATATATATATATATATATATATATATATATATATACTCCTCGTATTTTCTACATAATTATGTTATTTTACATAAGTAGCGAATAAAATTTCTAAGTCGTCTTTTCGTAGATGTAACATTTCTTGGTTATAAACCAAGGACATAGTCTTATATATTCACGTAACATAGTTTTCTTCTAGGATAAGAGGAGAAACCTTTCAGAGAATGATCAAATAAAATTGAATAAGCGAGAGAAAGGTATATATATATATATATATATATATATATATATATATATATATATATATATACCGGTCGATGAACCTAACAGATGCTATACTGTCTTTCGTAGAAGTACGGAAACGAGGAGACAAGGTCGTATTATGGAGGAGAGTAGATTACTATGACCTTATTAGCTTCGATTCAACGTTTATGTGCATCGTGATCAACGACAAAGAAATAGATCGTTAAATTATACTTTGGTGTCGACGAATTATTTAAAATATATTTTTATTATTTACAAAAAATTTAATTAAATTTAATCTACGCGATTGAACAATTCTTTTGTTTTATTTTATTATTTCATATGAACGATTTCAAGCAGGGTTCATCAATATGATTTTAAAATGTGATCATACAGAAATTTCGATTGAAATGAGTTCAATGGCGCGTTTCGGTTGAGAACCATTGAATTCCTTGTTCTTCTTTTTTTCCTTCTTTTTTTTTTCTTTCTTTTTTTTTCTTTTTTTTTTTTTTCTTTTTTTAATCTAACAGATAAATCGTATAAAATCTACGAAGCGAATTTTTCCGAGAAAACCTTTTTAGAAATGAGAAAATCTATCGAGACAAAGAAAATAGATGTAGGATTGGATCATGTTAGATCATTATTCATTAAATCGTTCATTGTTCGAATTAACAATGAAAAAGTATATATATATATATATCCGTGTATATAGTTTTATATTAATTAAATCATTGGAAGGTTGTACGAAAAAACGAAACTCATTATAATAAGCATTGTCTTAAATGACAATTAAATACATAAATAATAAAATAATAAATTGTAATAAATTCTTTCCTTTTGACTTGTTTGATGTTCAACAGGAAACTCACTTTCCCTAGCGCGATGAATCGTATATACTTATGTACATAAATAAATACAAACATACATACGTTGCATACGTATATGTACGTGGGTAATAGTTCTTGATATATTCGTTATTATGATCGTTATTATACAGTTTGGAACGTTGACAAAGCAAAATACTATAATATATCATATCTTCAATGATTTAAGTTATTTATGAGTGGGTATCTTTGTTCGATGAAAGAAAGAGAAAGATAACTTGTGGGTAGAGAGACAAAGTGTATATATACACACACGCACGCGCGCTCGCATGTGTGTATATGTGTATGAGGAAGAGAGAGAAAGATAGAAATATACAAAATTATATAATAATTTTTTTACTTTCATATTCAAATACGAGAATAATAATGTAATACTCTTTGTCTCTCTAACAAGAGTACTTTCGTTAAATAAATTATTTTATCTCGCGAGCTGGACAAACAAAAATGGCTTCCTTCATAAGTGTTATTTTTTTTATTAAACCAGTTGTTGCCTCGAACAATCAACATGGCCCTTCTTACTTACTCAGAAGTTTCTCTTGTTATGTTATTTTTTTTCACCCTTCTTTTTTTTCTTTTTTTTCTTTGTTTTTTTACGACAGTGGCTTTTTTTTATTAACTAATTATAAATTATAAATGGTAAATTTTATCCGACAGATGTCACGTCGTTCAATCAACATGGCGCGTCTTTCTAGAGGTCGCTGTTGTTGAATTCTAGTTTTTTTTTTTTTTTTCTTTAATTTTTCTTTTCTTTTTTCCTTTCCTTCTTTTTTCATCGTCGTTGTTATTATTTTTACTAATGTTGTTTTTACCGTTTGGTTATTTTAATGGCGAAGGGAAAGGTCGCACATTCATTGTCAAATTAGTGGCTGGTTATGGTCATTGCGCCAATTCCCTTCTACATCCGTCCACCACGTCATTCTTTCGCGCGTAGGCTGTTGCCACTTTGTTTCGTCCACGAGTATCAAATGTGTCTCGGCACGTTATAATGTCTTTCTTTTTTTTATTTTTTTTTATTTTTTTATTTTTTTATTTTTTTTTTTTAATATTTATTTTCTTTTTTTTGTTTCCTTTTTTTTTCTTTCTTTCCTTAGTCAACATTCATCTACGTACGAACGAATGTTTTATGAATATACAGGATGTCTTGTATTTATCGTTTCATCGTTCTATTATCGTTTGTTTCATGATCTTATAAGAAATTTTTTTTTTTTTATCATTATAATATATGATGACAAAAATTATTGTATAATTATTCAATTATGCAAAATATTTTTATTTGTATTTCTTTCTTTCTATTTTTTTTTAATACACACACACACACACACACACACACACACACACACACACATATATATATATATATATATATATATATATATATATATATATTTACGTGATAAGTATAATAGTCTACAATGCAGAAGTAAATGAATGTCTTT
>NC_060965.1:1879400-1894400 GCF_910589235.1 Vespa crabro
AATAAATGCAATATATCATAATGAAACGAGTCCGAGAGTTCTTCCAAGTGGCTTGAAAGTTTCTAAATGCTTAGTAATTTTTACAATTTGAAAGATACAAAAAGGAGGAAAAAATATAATATAAAATAGAAAATACAGTAACGAGATAATCAGCCTAAAGAAAGTTCTCTCTCTCTCTCTCTCTCTCTCTCTCTCTCTCTCTCTCTCGAGATGGATAGAGAAATTAATTGGTTCTTTTTTTTTTTTTTCCTTTTTTCGTTAATCATCATAAGAATTTTTAGCGTCACCCTGTATATAAATATGTAATGTATGCGTTATATGTTCTTTTTTTTTATTTTTTATTTTTTATTTTTTATTTATTTATTGTTTTCTTTTTTTTTTTTTTTTTTTAATTTATTTTTTATAAAAGATTATTACGATTTATCTCGACTCCGAGAAAAACAGTCAGATTACCGAGATTTTTTTTTCTTTTTTTTTTTTTCTCTCCATAAATACGTATTTGATGGTTAGATCGTGTTAGATTTTTTATGACCATTATAATAAATTGAGTATATTTTCTCACGTGATTTTAGACCCGGCGCAATGGCGACCGAAGAGGGGATGCTGAGTGGTGGTTTCGGCTCGAAATTGAAGTGCCCAACCCCGATTTCACGTTTGAGAGTGGAAAAGATCGAGGGTGGTCTAATGGTTGCCGGGGTTGTAATAGCAGCGAACTGCCAGATTGCTCTTCCGGCATTTGGATTTCTTTTCATGCTCGTCGGCGCTGTTCTCACTGGTATGTATATTATTACAATGTTTCATTTTAAACCATCTTCTTATATCTTTTTATTTTTTTCATTTTTATTTACTTATTTAATTATTCATTCATTCATTCATTCATTCATTCATTTCTTTTTCTCTCTTTTTTTTTTCTTTTTTTTTTTTTACGACTAATTTGAAGAATATTATAAAGGACAATTCGCGAAAAGTTCCTAGACGGGACGAAAATTACTAGACAATCGTGTACATTTTTCGATGTTAATTATTTTTTTCTGTCCTTCGTTTTTTGTGCAGATTGAAATTTTCTTCTGCTTTTTTTTTTTTTTCTTTTTGTTTTTTTTTTTTTTTTTTTTTTTTTTTTTTTTTTTTTTTTAATTCACTTAAATAGAAACTTTCGATTCAATCGATAAATAAAGTTTTGATAAATTCGACGATTAAATGTATCATTCTTTATGATTTGATCGTACAATTGTATCGTATTAATTCTAAATCACTTTGGTTTGTTTTCATATACATACACACACACACACACACACACACAATATATATATATATATATATATATATATTCATGTACAAGATCGTTCGAGCGTTCAGAATGTTAAGTGAAAAATGAAAATGAATTGGTTCTTTTATTCTATCTTTTTCTTCTTTCTTTTTTCTTTTTTTTTTTTTCTTTCTTTCTTTTCTTCAATGCATTTGATATTTGGAACGTATATACATCTCGACGAATCGATTAAATTTAGATATAGCAACGTAACAATATGTACTATTATTTATATTTTTCATGATAGATAAGAGATTATTTCGCTATTGGTTATTGTCATTGCCTGTCACGAACATTGCCTGATATCGAAGGACAGCTATTATTTATTCCCGGATATTATTGATCGAATAATACGCATTATCACAATCGCGATATCCAATATTTGATAGAAAATAAATAAACAAACAAACAAACAAATAAATAAATAATTTCAACGAATTCATTTACATTTATTCAATTCCAAAAGATGTTCAATCGATTTCATTTATTAATACATTTTTTGATTTGGGGAGGGGGAAATAACAAATGGGGAAAAAAAGAGAAATATAAAAATTGATAAGAAAACAAATCGATTCGCAAATTCGTGTAATTTTAGATCGATTATGAAAATAATAATGTACGAAGGAAAGTTTTTAAATGAGTCAAAAATTGTTTCTCATTCGATGATCATTCATTTTTGAATAACTTTTTTTTTTTTTTTTTTTAACGTCGATATTTTCTTTCTTCTCTCTTCTTTCTTTTATTTCTTTTTTTTTTTTCCTTTTTATGGATCTTAAAAGAACAGAAAGCTATATAATCTAGTAAAAAGTACAAGTTTGAGTGGTAGTCTCTAGAGAGAGAGAGAGAGAGAGACAGAAAAAGTGTGTCACGAAATGGAATAATTGATTTTTGATACGAGTTTAGAAACTTTTAATACCATATATATATATATGTAGGGACTATATATAGGGACTTTCGGCCTGTTCTAGATAGAAAATCGCGCATGGACATGAATCAAGTTTAATCCAGATCGGAGAGTCTCTATCGAACTCGACTTAGCCATATTCATTTATACACATACATATATATATATATATATATATATATATATATATATATATATATACGTATAAATGTGTGTATGTGTGTGTATGTATAGATAAGCTTTCGTTATAGAAGCATTAAGTATATCGGATGCTACTTTAGAGAGGGATATACATATAATATGGCTTCATAGTAGAAATAAATAATCCGTTTGTACAGTGTTAATGTGTGTGTGTGTGTGTGTGTGTGTGTGTGTGTGTGTGTGTGTTAGGTGTGTAGGTGTGTAGGTGTGTAGGTGTGTAGGAAAGGGTTTACAAAGGGCTTCCTACCCGATAGTAATGCGTAATATACATATATCATCGAACTTTTATATATATATATATATATATATATATATATGTATGTATGTATGTATGTATGTATGTATGTATGTAAATTACAGCATTGATCCGCTTTCTGCTTGAGTTTGTCAGTTTGGATTGAATCACGTGCCATCGTCACACGTTTCCACAGTTTGCATTACGTACGTAACTCTATTGTATTATCAACGAATAGAAATAGATACCGAGTAACTCTTTATTTCTCTTGGTTATTCGTCTAGTTCTTTTTTTTTTTCTTTTTTTTCTTTTTGCACTTTACGCGCAAACGTTCGAAGAAGATATACGGGAAAAGAAATAAAAATGTTCTGACCATTTTCTTTTTTCTTTCTTTTCTTTCTCTTTTTCTTTTTCTTTTATTTTTTTTTCTTCCTGTTGTTTGTTCTCTCTCTCTCTCTCTCTCTCTCTCTCTCTCTCTCTCCGTCTTCGGTTTTATTCTCTTTTTTTTCTTTTTTTTTTCTTTCTTTTTTCTTTTTTTTTAATCGTTTGTAAACGTTCTAAGAAAAGATGGCGAGGAGAAAATTGAAAATCTTTCTTTCGCCGTACTTTTTTCTTCCATTTCTTGTACTTTTTCAATTAATCTTTAAACATTAAAGAATAAAGAAGAAAGATCGCTAGAAGAAACGAAGACGTTTTCGGCGTCCATTTTTTCTTTCTTCTTTCCCTCTTTTTTACGCCCTCTTTCCTTAATTTTTTTAATCGTTTGAAACATCATAAAAGAAGAGAGGAACGTGGAAACGTTTCTTTTCAATCCTTTTTTTCTGTTCTTTTTTCTTTCTTTTCTTTTTTTCTTTTCTTTTTAAATCCTTTCAAACTCCTTTTCGCATTCTCACAGAGCAAGAGCGATCGCCGAGAGAGAAACCAAAAATGGCGGTCGCTCGTTTCGTAGAAGCGCGCGCGCTCGCGAAGAGAGGAAAGAAAAAGAAAAGGAAAAAGTAAAAGAAAAAGAAAAAAAAGAAAAAAATAGGG
This sequence comes from Vespa crabro, assembly GCF_910589235.1. Taxonomy (NCBI): domain Eukaryota; kingdom Metazoa; phylum Arthropoda; class Insecta; order Hymenoptera; family Vespidae; genus Vespa; species Vespa crabro. The sequence goes on from NC_060965.1 coordinate 1,883,076, forward strand.
GGGGGAGGGAAAGGAGAAAACAAAACAAAAATGGCGGTCATCGGAGAAGATACCGCGACTTGAAGGAGTACATTGACCCTAGCAACAGAGTTGCTTCAACTTTGGCTGTAGGATAGATAGAAGAAAAAGGGTTGTGTTCTTCCCCTCCCCCTCCTCTCTCCTTCTCCCTCTCTTTCCTCCTCTCTTTTCCCTCTCTTTCTCTCTACCTATCTCTATCTCTGGTCGCAATACAGCTGGTCGTTTTATATCGCTGTCGTTGTTGTTGTTGTTGTCGTCGTCGTCGTCGTCGTCGTCGTCGTCGTCGTTTGGTACGCTTCGGGATATGGTCCTCATTTTGTTCCGTTGTTTCTTGCCAGTCGATTTATCAAAACCGGCTTCTCCTTCCATCTTTTTTTCCCTCCCTCCCTCCCTCTCTCTTTCTCTCTCTCCTTCTCTTTTTTTCTCACACTCTCACTATATATATATATATATATATATATATATATATATATATATATATCAAACACTGTTTTCTTGAGTGCTCAAAAGACCGGTCCTGCTATACCACTGCAATTTTTTTTTTGAATCTCTCTTTGTCTCTCTCTCTCTCTCTCTCTCTGTTTCTCTCTTTCTCCATATTCATGTAAGCGTGCGTCTATGTGTATATATATATATATATGTATATGTATATGTATATGTATATGTATATGTATATGTATATGTATATGTATATGTATTGGGTGAGTGAGTGAGAGGATATAGAGCAGGAGGAAGGGAGTATAAAAGTGTATTTCACATGACTTCATTTATATCTTATCTCTATTACGTTCATGCGATTGTTATAATCGGTGATAGTGTACGAATGGTTTCTTTGAATGATATTAAAAATCAATTATTATTCCAGTCTAATTCTTTTAATTTAAATATCTTTCTTTTCTTTTTCCTTTTTTTTCTTTTTCTTTTTTTATTTTTCTTTTTCTTCCTCCCCCATCCTTTCCACCTCCACCTCCCCACCGTTTTCTACGGAATCGTAAAACTACAAGACTGGAAATAATTCTTTTAACAATTCGACGTAGAAGAAGAAAAAGAAAGAAAAACAATTTGTATTTGTTTATTTATTTATTTATTTATTTATTTATTTATTTATTTATTTATTTATCTATCTATACCTTTACCTGGATCATTCTATTTGATTGGACTTATATTTTATTATTATTATTATTATTATTATTATTATTATTATTATTATTATTATTACTATTATTATTGTTGTTGTTGTTATTGTTGTTGTTATTGTTGTTGTCGTTGTTGTTATCGTTGTTGTTGTTGTTATTGTTATTTATATTTTCTTTTTTCTTTTTTTTTCTTCTTTCAGCCGCTTCGTATCGTGGCCCCGGCGAAGACGAGGATAAGGACTCGTATGCAGCTCGTATAGCATTCACCGGAAATTCACGTATACTCGGCCCGATATGTATCGTCGTTGGTGCCCTTATGCTTGCCCTAGGTATACTACTATGCATGCTTACGAGACGTGCGAGAAGAAGGGAACGCAGAGTTGGCTTCCACTGTCCCTTACACGGGGATTTCTACCCTCTCAGTCCGGTTCAAAGTGTCAAGATGCTTGGTAAGATTCATTTACGATAAGATTATTACTTTATATAATTACATTGCCTTCTTTTTTGTTTTCCCTTTTTTCATTCTGTCTTTCTTTCTTCTTTTTTTCTTTTTTTTTCTTTTCTTTTCTTTTTTCTTTTTTTTTTTTTTTTGTGTTCGGTTTTCTGACATGCACAAAGATAAACATTAATTGGAAGCATTGTACAGAAGTCGTTCCATTAATTTAAACGATTGTTATCATTGTAAACCGACGTTGAAATCAACCGACCATCGTATCTTCTAAATTTATCTTTTTGCATTGATATTACGCGATATACATATGCATATATTTATGTATGTATGCATGTATGTATATATATATATAGATCAGTTGTGATGGTCTCTTCATGCAACAGGTCAGCGTTCTCAGTTCGTTTTATAATGTAAAAGTTCCCTTTTTAATACGCAGTTAAGGTAGAAACGCGAACGACTATTTTGACCCACTTTCCCATCGTGTTTCTTTCATCGTTTCTGACAAACTTCACACACACGCACACGCACACGCATACGCATTTATATATATATATATATAAAGAGAGAGAGAGAAAGAGAAAGAAAGGTAGATAGAGAACCGTACTGCCCTACGTTCTGTAATTATTTTTTCTCACGATCGTACATCTACAATTCGTAATCATTTTCTCTCTCTCTCTCTCTCTCTCTCTCTCTCTTTCTTTTATGTATCTATCTATCTATCTTTCTTCCTTTTTCATTTATTTCACTTAGAATCTAATCTGATTTCAAACTAATTAACTAGATTAAAAAAAAAAAAAAAAAGAAAAAAAAAAGAAAGAGAAAGAAAAAAAAGGAAAAAAAAAAGAAAAAAGGAAAGAAGGAAACATAATGAGAAAATATCTTATACATTGAACTATAGCCAATTGATCAATTTTATTCAATGAATTCTTTACTTGGAGATTTAACTGATTCTCTTTTTTTCTTGTATAATTCCTTTTCTTTATTTTTTTTTTTTTTTTTTTTTTTTTTCATTTCCTTTTTGCAAATCAGGAGAATCATTCTAATGGAGAATAATTAGAGAAGAGAGAGAGAGAGAGAGAGAATAGACAAGTCGCTTATCGACATGGCCGCATATATATACTATATATCGGCTTGCTGGTAACGCTCTAGTTTGTGCCAATTGGTCCGAATTCAGGACGTGGCTTGGTTGCTTCTATCCGAGGGTAGCTAACTGAATTGTCGGTATTCAGGCTAATACGAGTCTATCAAATTATTCCCCGACACTGCATCTCTCTCTCTCTCTCTCTCTCTCTCTCTCTCTCTCTCATTTCTTACCTTGTTTATTCGAATTTAACAACCGAGGAAGAAGATCCTCTTTCTTCACTTAATCTTATTTTCTTCGTAAGTTTTTCACAACAATGCAGAAACAAACAAATAAATAAGCAAAAGAGCTACTAATATCTTGTAAGTTTATTTATTTGTTTATTTATTTATTTATTTATTTATTTATTTATTTATTTATTTATCTATCTATCTCTCTTTTTCTTTTTCTCTTCAAATAATCTGCTTTATCGACCGTTCAAAATGGCGGAGTATTTTTTAAGAACAGTTTCTCATTTTTTCCACGAAATAAGATAAGAACATAAAGAATAGACAAATAGATAGATAAGTTATATAATATCGTGGTATCTGTTTTATCTTTGATGCAAAATGAAGAATGTTTTAGAGTTGCGTAAATGAATCGTTTTTTCGAAAGAACGAGAAAAAATATATATATTTAAAAAAAGATCTCTTTCGTCGATCATTCAAACTTCTCGAACGTTTTTCGTGTTTTGTCTTTCTTCCGCCGCCGCCGCCGCCCCCCTCTTCCTCTCCTCAAAAATTAAAAAAAAAACAAAAAAAAAAGAATAAAAAAAGCCGATAAAAACGAGAGAACAAATTTCTTATATAATCTCACTTTTTAATTTTTTTTTTTTATTTTTTTGAACGATATGTATTATCGACGAGTCAAAATAATAATTGTTTTGAAGTTACGCAGACTCGATCGATAAAGAAGAAAAAAAAAAGATTATCCCACACATTGTCTGAAGCAATGAAAGAGTATGACAGTCTCCTTTTTGTTAGATTAAAGGAAAGATATATATATATATATAAGGAAAAAAAGAAAGAAAAGAAAAAGTAAAATAAGAAACAATGGACAAAAGTGTCTGGGTACGTTTTGTTGTGTGAGAGAGAAAGAGAGAGAGAGAGAGAAAGAGAGAGATTGAGAGAGAGAAAAAAAAGAAAGAAAGAAAGGAAGAAAAAGAAAGCTAATGGTTACGAGTTCGTCTTTAAATTTGGCCTTCCGGGGATGGATCGTTTTCCATACCTTTTGTAGATACCACTTTCCCCCCGTCCCTCTTTCACTCTTCGCCGTTTTTTACTCCCTCCACCCTTCCCTTCCACTCTATCTCTCTCAGTTTCTCTTGAACCAGCACCTTGATCTTCTCTTACTTTTTCTTTCATTCTTTCTCTCTCTCGCTCTCTCTCTCTCTCTCTCTCTCTCTCTCGCTCTCACTCTCTCCCCCTATAATTTTCTACATGCAAGTGGCATAGCATTGTGTATGAGATCGTCCATACTCTGTTGCTAACACGCATACATAGCAATTGAGAGAGTAGTATAGTATGGACTCTTAAGGGAGAGAGCTCTCAAGGACGAGTTTGTCGTCGCTTCAAAACGAGGGAGACGACGACGAAGACGAAGACGACGACGACGACGACGACAACGACATCTTTTTCTTCTTATTCTTATTTTTATTCTATGTCTTTTTCTTTTTCCCAGCTGCAAAATTTCTCACCGTTTCTATCTCTTTCCCTTTCTATCTCTCTCACATCTTCCTCCTCTTTCATCCTCCCTCTTATCACGGAATTGTATTTCCGGTGGTCGCCATTAAAAGCATAAAAAGGACCCGATAAAAATGGTGAGACGGTAGAAATAAAGTGAGTGAATAAGTATGTACGTATAAATGTATGTATGTATGTATGTATTTTAAATTGTAGAAGAAAAAAAAAAATGAAAGAAGAGAAAAGATAAGAAATAATTTCCTAAGATGGAACAACATTGCTAAAAGGGAAAAAATGTATGTATGAATGTATGTATGTATGTATGTATGTATATTGTATGTATCTACATACATATTGTACATATAAGTTTCTTAATATATAGAGCTTGATAAGATCTGATGATAACATATGAAATTTTTATTCTTCATTCTTTTTCACTTTTTTTTTTCCTCTTGTCTTTTCTTTTCTTTCTATTATTCTTAGGGTGATCGGTAGAGTGAGAGGGAGAGAGGGGGGGGAGCACAGGACAAACTCTTATTATAATATTGTTTCGATCGATCATGAATCGATAATCGTGTAAACATTTTTTTTTATCAACGAAGTTATCAAAAAAATTCTCGCCATTAGTCCGCCATATTGTTTTAATTGTTATACAATTGATATGCTATTGAAACGTTTTACAGATAAATTATTTTATCCCTTTTTATCGCTCAATAATAAAAAAGGAGAGAATGTAATTCATTGTTTGGATAAAGAAGAAGAAAAAAAAGGAAAGAAAGAAAAAAGAAAATATTTTCTTAAGATGTCAATTATCCAACTATATTACGACCTTGATCTCTCTCTCTCTCTCTCTCTATACATATATATATACATATATCGCTCTCTATCGTCATATAAAAATTCGAAATTATAACTAAGTGTAAACGTCTGATATATATAATGATGCCCAACGACAACGACGACGACGACGACGATGACGACAAATTATACTTATTGCGAATACGAAATAAACGTTTTACTTATCGTCGATTTTTACGTAATTATAATAAGTGCCTCTTCGTTATAATATACAAGTATAGATACACACATATGATTATATACATCTATACAATGGAATAAAACATTTCATTAAAATATCTGATCACTCACAATGTTGATCATCATCAAGACAGGCATACATACGCGCGTTAGAATGTTTCTCACGATTTATCGTATCGTTTTTTTGTCATTACAAATAGTACGTACAAATAGTACCAGGTGATGGATGCATAACAAAACTTATACGATGAGTTATGTCATATGTATAGTTACATTAATTAGTTGCTAGTTTTTTCTTTTTTCTTTTTTTCTTTTCTTTTTTCTTTTTTTTTTTTTTTTCTTCCCCAATAGATCGAAATTAACGTGTCAATTATTATAAATTGTGATCTAAATGTGTTGTTCCACTAAGTGATATTAAAAATCAGTAATAAACTTTACGAAACTTTTTAAGTTTTGCATTAATAATTAATATCTGCAAATTTTACAATGTGAATAATATAGAAATGATATTTAAAAAAAAAAAAGAAAAAAAAAAAGTCTTGAGAAGAAGAACAATTGATTTTTAAAATCAATTAGAAACTTTTTCTCTCCATCCACCCAGCACCACCACCACCACCTAGGAAAACTTTTGTTTGATCCATTCCTTGTATTTTATATACATATATGACAAATTTTAATATATTTTTTGTTATACCAAAAGCATTGAAGTGTGTGAATGTTTTTAAATGAATTCAATATTAAAAAAAAAAAAAAAAAAAAAAAAAAACCAAAAAAAAAAGAAAGATAGAAAGAAAGAAAAAAGTTACGTTTGAGAATGATGAATATTTGAGAAAGATATAAAAATAGACAGAGAGAGAGAGAGAGAGAGAGAGAGAGAGAGAGAGAGAGATAGAGAGATAGAAATAGAAAGAAGTAATTTTAATCGTGACATCTTTTAGTTCGGTAAACTACAACGAGAGAAGGACGAAAGGATTCGCGAACGTCAAAGTACGCTCTCGTACTCAGAAACAAACTGGGTCAACTCAACCACCCTTCGAGGTCTATGACATCTGTTGCCCTCGATCCACAACCCCTTCCGTTTCATCCCTCAACTTCTATCCCCCAAACCCTATTCCCTATCTCCCATATCTTCATACTGGTCCACTCTCAAATCCCCTTTACACCCCTTTTTCCTACTCTTCGAAGAGGAGATGCCGGAAACTCAACTAACGTCATTAAGATGTCTTTTTCGTCGAAGTGTATAAAGAACGTGGGTGATAATGGAGGTTATAAGAGATCACCCTCTGAAAAAGAATAAAAATAAGTTTTCGTATATATATATATATATATTTTTTTTTTTTTTTTCAAAGATAATATTTCTACTAAATGAAAGATTCCAAATATGTTTTTTTTTATTTATTTTTTTTTTTTTTTTAACGTCAAAGAAGATGTTCATTTCTGAAGCTTATTTTGTTGGGTCGGCCGCCATTATTGTAACATCTCTTTATTATTTAAAATGTAACGTATGAATTTTCATGATTTTCAATTGTTATCGAATTGACGACAATTAGTTCGAAGTGGAAGTACTTGTTTTGCTCTATATAAAAAGAAAAGGAAAAAAGAAAAAAAAGAAAAGAAAAAAAATCTTCATCCTGAAATCTTTAATATCTTTCTTAGAAAGATATTAGATATTATCAGACCTGGTCCTTCTTTTTTTTCTCTCTCTCTCTCACTCTCTCTTTCTTTTTCCCTCCCTCCCTCCCTCCCTTCCTCCCTCCCCTTTTTTTTTTCTTTTTTTACTTCTCACAGCGGGACCATTGTTCAACTATCTTTTTTCCTCACAGATTTAATCTCAGCCATTGTCTATCTCTTTCATTCTTGAATTATCTCTTCCTGAGGATCGTTAAGATGTGTCTATCTTTGAAAGATGTCGAGGCTTTCGTTTAATCCCTTTGAGTGGAAATGACAAGTTCCGTTTGCATGAATTCACAATACCAGAACCGATTTATATCGGTGGTTCTATATACGACAGTATAATTTGTCGAGTATTTAATCGCCACTCAACTTGTTCAATATTTATTTATGTTTTTTTTTTCTTTTTTTTTTTTCTTTTTTTTTTTTTTCTTTTATTTTTTTTTCTTTTTTTATCGATTTGCAAACTGTACACTCGATGTGGGCAAATTATCAAGGTTTTATTTGTACAATTCATTGACAATTGTAATATTAATATTAATATAATCCCATGAAAATAGATTTGCTTTAAAATTGATTGATTTAGATTCGAACGATTAAAAATTTCGTGAGCTTATGAATATCCTCATATTTTTGTATGAAATCATTATGGACAATTTGTTACATTAATTTTCTTCCCGTTCTTCTTCCATATTGTTTTTATTATAGTCGAATCAATATCATCTTTCAATAATAGTATATATCTCGCGTTATTCTTATTATTTCAGGTGTCTCAGGGAAAAGTGCCAGCGGATGGCCAAGGATACCCTGTTTGAAAAGTCGTACGATGAGTAAGGCCGGTGCAAATGGTTCACACGTTGGTCCACCCCAATGTCCGCATTCTGTATTAAGCAGCACAAGAAGTTCAGTGAGCAGTTCACCTTTGAGTCCTTGCCCTACGCCGATGCCGTTCCTCGTCACTTCCGGTTCCGTCAGGTAAACCAAATCATTTTCATTGTTTCAGAACAATTCGGACTTTTTCTGAATTAAGAAAAAAAGAAAAAAGAAAAGGAGAAAAGGAAGAAGAAAAAGAAGAAACAAAAAACAAGTCGATCATTATTTCGTCCCAGTTTTCACTTGAATTTTACTTGAACAAATTCTAATGATTTAAGCATTTTCAACGATGACAAAAAATTTAATCAATTCCGAACGATATTTAATAATGTTATTAATATCTGTTATGTGTATATATATATATATATAAGTGTATATATAAGGATAATGAATATACGAACAAATGTTACTATGTTCAATATCAAAATGATATCAGTGTAGCTCGTAGAGAAAGAGAAAAACCGAGTGTTCGAAAAATATCTAACCCTCTGATTAGATTCATAATTGATAAGATTCTATATCCGGCGAAAGAAAGATCATCAAAACAGATATTATTGTCTGTAAAGCTAACTCCAACTAACTCGAACTCCTTCACCTTTTCTATTTCCTTCTCTTCTTCTTTTTTCTGAGAGATAACAATAATAGTAGGAACATCCTAATTTTGTAGTTACCCTACCTCGAGCCATATAATTCTTATATAAATCCACGATCGATTTTCAATTCTGTTATATTCCTTTTATTATATCTATCTATCTATCTATCTATCTATCTATCTATCTATATCTATCTTTTGCGTCGTACCAAAAGATATTATGTCCTATGAAATATTGAACATAAAGCTTTTCGACTTCCACGAAGAAATTCGTTTCCGATAGAAAATTGAAAATATATATATATTTCAATGATTGATTTCCAACAAATTTTACCTTCTTCGATTGATAATTCAAAGTCTGCCAATTTTACAAACTAGGCTTGTAATTTTACGATCTGAAACGAAAAAGAAAAAAGAAAAGAAAAGAAATAAAACAATCCAGCAGGATTTCGAAAAAAAAAAAAGTAATTCATTTTTTATATCATTTAAGAACATATGACTCATTTAGGGACATTTGGACTCGCCTAGGGTCTTTCTAGGGTTTGTATTTTAAGAAAGTAAAAAATTAAAAATTGCTGTTTAGAACGATCATTGATTAATTCAAGTAACGTGTTTCAGCAGTGGCATGGTGCAAAATGTTGGAGCCAATTTGTCACCAGATCAAACATTTGGATCAATTAGATCACTTTCAGTTACAAGAGAAGTCGCAAGTTTTCCGTTGTCACGGACACCCACACCACCTCCTCAACATAGGTAGGCATGATGATCCAGTTATTTTTATTATTTATTTTGTGTGTGTGTGTGTGTGTGTGTCATCGTAATGAAACGTTCATTATTTTCATTGGAAAAGTAATCATTTCTATGTATTCTTTTCTTTTTTTTTCCTTTTTTTAATTTTCCTTTTTCACTTCAAAATACGTTCACATATTTCTACAATATTATACATTTCTTAATGTGAATATGTCGAATGTATTTAATTAAACGTATATATGTATCAGTGATTTTCAAACAATCGTTTGAGAATCTCTGAACCGTATAAATTCAATTAACCTTTATACAATAATATTATACATTTGTTATATAAATATGTCAACAGGTATGTTTAAACATATGTTTAAATGCCTTTCATCCGATTGGTTGAGAAACACTGAACCGTATAAAAGCAATCAACCTTTATACCGTCATTGACAAATTTGCATCTGTGTATAATAAAGTAGTTGTCACAACCTTTTCAAATTGGTAATGCATACTTAATAAATTCGTCAATCGAGAATCACTGAACTGTATAAAGGCAATTAAAAACATTTATAGCACTGTATAACTTCCAAGTCACTTACTTAAATATATATATATATATATATATATATATATATATATATATATATATATATATATATATATTAAAAAGAAAAGAAATTTCGTATTGTCGAAGTAAAAATTTGTAACAGCAACAAATATAAATTTTATTTATATATATATATTTATTTATATATATATATATATATATATATATAACAAACGATAATATGTATGTGCAGGCCGTCGTTGTTGCAACCGAACAACGATGATCTCGTCATTGGAGTTGGTAGTCCATTGAGAGAGGCCTCACCTAGACCGGAAGTGCGTGTTGTGGCACCAGCCCATCGACCTCCATCCGGGCTTATTGCACATCAACCAATGACAGCAAACAACCTCGTGTCACCTAGTATGACGAATTTAACGACGATGACGACGACGACAACAACGACGATAATGATGATGACAACGACAACATCGACGACATCGCCAATTACTACAATGACCGGTTCTAAGGCGTCCTCGTTGCCGCCATCGTCGTCATCATCATCGTCGTCGTCGTCGTCATCATCGTCGTCGTCGTCATCGATTACGAGTACGATTGCGAGTGCGAAGATGAGGACGACGACGACAGGAACGACAGCTACGACGAATCGTAAGTCGGTGAGCATATTACTTCCGGAACACACAAGTGGATGACCCCAACAACATGGCTTCGTGCACCGCTGCGACGACGATCCCCTTCCAATTTAAGACATTTAATGAAGGGTTTAGCTTTAAACGAAAAAAAAAAAAAGGAGAAAGATGGGGTAAAGGGGATGGGAAGAGGGAATGAGGTAGGATGGGGAGGGAGTCACGAAGAGAAAAGAGAATAATGAACCCAGACTTTTCTTTCTCTCTCTCTCTCTCTTTCTCTATTTCTATCTATCTGTGTATCTATCTATCTATCTATCTATCTGTCTCTTTCTCTCCTTAAGACTTATTCTTTTCAACTCCTACATACTTGTACTCCTACGTTTGCAATTATCAGGACAGAGAGAGAGAGAGAGAGAGAGAGAGAGAGAGAGAAAGGGAGAGAGAGAGAAAGAAAAAATCTATCATATAGCTACCTACGCTCCTGTGTTCCCAATATATAAAAAGAAAAGAAGACAAAGAGAAAAAGAGAGAAAGAGAGAGAAAGAGAGAAACAAAGAAATCCATTCCGAGCTCTAATTCTGAACTCCAAAAGTCTAGAAAGAGAGGGAGAGAGAGAGAGAGAGAGATAAAGTGAGAGAAAGAGAGAAAGACATGATTGAGGATGAAAATGTGTGAAAATTAAAAGATGGAGACAGAGAGAAAGGAAGAGAGAGAGGGAAAGCAAGAAAGAGGGAAAAGAGATCAATTTAATCAAAGAGAGTGAAAGAGTGAGAGAAAGAGAGAACGAAGCAATCGTGCTGTCAATGAAACTG
>NC_060965.1:1901900-1956900 GCF_910589235.1 Vespa crabro
ACAAAAGAAAAAAAAAAGACGGAGGAGAAGAAGAAGAAGAAGAGGAAAAGAAAATAAGATACGTATCTTTTATTAACCATATTAATTTATATTGTAATATTCCGACTGTTAAATAAAGAAGTATCTCTTAAAACAATGAGAACGTATTCATCTCAATGAATATCTCAAATTTTTTGTTTTTTTTTTTTCTTTTTCTTTTTCTTTTCTTTTTTTTTTTTTTTTTTTTTATTTATCCTTTTATATTATTTACATCCATTAAATTTTTCTTTTGTCAAATTTACAAGAGAAGATTCCATATGTGTATATAGAAATATATATACACAAGATAATAACAATAATATGATAAGTAACAATGAATAATATTAACGATAACAATAAATTCATAACAATAATCAAATTTTCTCATAAAATACAATAGTTCATAGATCATAAATCAGGCGACACTTGACTTTTATATATGTACATATATATTTCAGTTATAAATTTTAAATATATACTGATGGCTTGAAATTACCACATACTGGGAATCCTTCTGGTACTGGTGGCAAATCTGTATCGTTACCTACATGAATAACTACATCCATACCAGATACCGTATGCCATAAGAAATGACAATGAAACAGCCACCATCCTATAATAATAATAATAATAATAATAATAATAATAATAATAATAATATCTAATTTTTATGAATTAATTAACAAAGTAATCGAATGTTGAATTTATTGATTTCATACCTGGATTATTAGTATAGAAACGTAATATCACACAACCTCCAAGTGGTACCTTAATAGTATCTTTTCTTGGTTGTCGTATGTATTTACCATTTTGAAGACCTCTGTCATATTCTTGAAGAAATTTGAAACGATCATTATTCGTCGGTTTTGTACCATTAAAATCTTTTATTGCCATCACTTGGAAACTATAACCGTGTAGATGGAAAGGATGATATAGGAAGACAAATGGATCTAAAATACAAATTTTTTTAAACTCATTTGAATAATTATACAATTTATATGAAGTCAATCGTTAGCGATCGGTTTGGTTTAATTATATGCAAAAAAGAAAAAAAGAAAAAAAAAATAAATTTCATGTAAATTCATGAGATGATTATATTCATACCTTCGTCGCAGAGTAAAATTTCGATTAGTGCACTTTTTGGAACGTTGATAACATGTGTACAAAAACATGGTCTCGTACAAGTAGATACTTCATCAGCAGTGCATAGCTTTTCGTAGCCTTCATATTGTGATATTGGAGGTGATTCTGGTTCAGTGTAACTTATATTTGTTACCAAACTTGATATTAAACTTCTATCGAAAGCGACTGAAGAATAAAAATGAATAAATATTTCAACATTTTCATTTGATTTCATTGAATCATTAATATCTATTTTTAAAAAGTATACGTCTTTCGTACTTACTAAAGAAGGGATTATAAGAGTTAACGTTAAACATCTTTTCATCATATTGAAAGAAAGAGAATGGTATGTATAAACGTAAATCTGGAAATGTTTTTTGTTCCTCTTGTGGTGTATTTCTCGCGTATTTCAATTGATTTATACAAATATTATTTGTTAACGTAGCACTCCCACAATCTAGTCCACTCAACGAATTCAATTCCTAAAAGTATATTTCAAATTAAAATCATAATGAGATATATATATATATATATATATATATATATATATATATATTTACATGTTTTCTTGTTATCGAATGAAGACACTTACAACAACACTCTTTATAGGATTATCATAAGTAGGTCTAGGTGTTTTTGGTAGAGCCAATTTGCTACCATAGATGAGTACACCAAATTGTATTATTTTCAAATTGACACACTCTCCTAGACCACGTAATTGAATCCAATATGAACCACTACTTTGATTAGCATTCAAAATGAAATCATAACGTTCACCTGTGAAATAAAATTCTCAAATAAAATATTTTCTTTATGATCTATATATAAAAATTAATCACTTGCGGTGCAAAGAAATTCATGGTTGCACGTGTAAGAACAATCGAGTGCAAATCATTTTGGGGCACGTTTAGGATTCTACATTGTCTTGTCTTCTCCTTTTATTTGTGCAAATAATATCACTGGCTTCACTATTATTTTTCATTTTACAGTTTAGAGTAAATATTGATAACTTTACACAAGGAAGTGTAAAGTTATCAATGCATTTTTCTTTTTGCGACAATCGCCTGACGACGTGTGTAACACGTCACTGGTGTTTCAGTAACAGAAGCATCTCGACGTGCGTGACACGTCTTTCCACCGCAAGTGATTAAATATAACGAAATTCAATTCTATTGTTTTCACCTGTAACAGAAACTATTTTATCCACTACCACTGGCTCCAAATCTTCACCATCGGATGCAATTACGGTTAACTTATGCTTCTCGATTAAGAATTCGGCCGGACAAACTGTACCGAATGAATTGATCATTCGAAATCTGTATCTATTACCAGCGGTTACATTGAAGTATGCCAATGGTGTATTACTACGTTTTCCCGTATTTGGATCCTAAATTTTTTTTTTTTTTTATTAGAAAAATATTATATTATATGTTGTTACGATGACGATTAAATTAAAAAAAAAATGTATATAAAATAATATAAATAATATTCACCGTATAATCTCCTAAACCATTGATAAGAAAATTATCAGGAGTTTGACCAGGTCTCACGGCCCATTTTCCAGGTAAATGATCTATAGCTAATCCATGCATCCAATCGCTCAAGAATATCACATGATCGAATATATCATGGTCATACAAATGTCCATTAGGATCTTGACTCTTAGGCGAACGTACTATCAGAGGTCCCTGTTGTCCATCCAATAGAAATAATGAAGAGTGAGAATGATAAAAATGTGTTCCAGGATTATCCACGGCAAATTGATATCTATTAGGAATAATGCAATTTTTTTTAATGAAATCATGTCAATGATGAATTATCAACAATTAATGATTTGAAAGGAAAAAAAAGAAAAAAGAAGAAAATCAAATTACCTAAAAGTATTAGGTGCCGAAATTGGACATTGAGTTATATGAGGTACTCCGTCATAATATTGATACAAATTTTGAAAGACTCCATGCCAATGTATCGTGGTGTCTGTAGCCTCTGCAGCATTTTCTACATCGATTATAAGCTTATCGTGCTGACATACCTGCGAAATTGATAGAATTAAGAGAAATAAATTTTGTAACGCTTTCGAACGTTCAATTTTTGTAATTGGCGTCTCGTTGGATATTTTTAAATAAATAAAAAAAAAAAAACAATATATATATATATATATATATATGCATATTTTTTTTTAGAAATAAATATAATCTTTTTGTTTATTTATTTATTTTCTTCTTTAAACTAACCTGTATATATGGTCCAGGAAATTGACGATTAATAGAAAAAATAGTTTTCTCAAAGCCATCACCGACAATACACTCACAACTAGAGAGATTTTTTGATCTTTCAAAACTATTCGTACGACAGGCATTACAAGGACTGTAGAAAATTATTAATAATTATTATCAATATCGAAGTATAGAAGTTGTTAAATCTTTTTAAATTCATAATGGTTTTCCGATGATTTCGTGATTGGTCTATTTCATTGACCAATCAGGATACATTATTTTTCCCGGGATTAAATGCATTAATATAAACGAAAAATAACATGTAATAATTAAAAAGAAAAAAAAAAAATGAAAGGAAAAAACATTTATCGAATTTATACCTTGCCATTGTTGTGTAATATTCTAATCTGAAATGATAATAACAATAAAGCGGTTGTGCTCCATCACAAGGACGAAAACATTCTTCAGGTGTCGATAATTTTATTTGTCTATTTGTATCCCTTGCAGTTCTTATAGACGGCTCTGTTGTTCCATTTATTTCTAAATATCAAAAATTACAAAGTCATGGAAAAAAAAAAGAATCAAAAAATATATTACAATTATATATATATATATATATTATATTATATTATTAATATATATAATTATATATATATATATTATTATTAATATATTATATTATATATATATAGTATAATAAATTCTTACATTAAAATATAAAAATTTTAAAGATAAAGAAGAACAAAAAAAAGAAAACAATTACAATATTTTATACAATGAAAAAAGGAATAAAACTATTAATGACATTGGGAAAATGTAATTTTGTTGTTAACGAAGAAACACAAAGGAAAGAAAACAAAAAAAAAATGGAGAAAAGGAAGAAAGAAGGAGAAGAAAGAAAATAATACTTACTAGTACATTGAATCTCTTTAAAAATTAATAAAATAAAAAAAGGAAGAAATAAACTATTGAATAAAACTTTCGACATGTTGATAGTTCATCAACTATTTTCCTGTTCAAATGTTGTTGGCATACTTTTAAAGAGAGCTTTTATAAGAATGATTTTACATAAGTAGGAGAATATAAGTTTTTATCAGGAACAATTGTACTTATCGGAGGGTATAATAAATATTTCCGGGTATTTAATCTATCGTTAAAAACATACAACCATTTTTTTGGTAAACATATGTATATTCATATACATACATTTAAATACATGTACACTTCTCCTTTTTTTTTCTTTCCTTTTGTTTTTTTCTTTTTTAACAATTACAAATTACCTGTCCAAAGTAAAATATTTCTTTGTACAAATTGTATCTAAGAACATTTTTTTGTTTAGAACAATACACAAAAAAAAAAAAAAGAAAAGAATAATATCTTTTATATCTTTTATATTTGCAAAGTTAAGAACTTTTTTCTTAGAATGTCATAACATTATGACAAGATGTATAAGTGAAGCTCATTAATCATTGATAAAATATTGTACATTATAATAAACATTATTCAAAATTACATAACGTCATACAAATATTATCAGCTTTGTTTGTTTATACGATAAGGTAAAAAAAAATAAATTGAAGACAAAATACTTGTGGAATATTTCCTTCTTATGACGTATCATATATTTCATATCCTTACAATGGTTCATATGTTGCATAGCGAGCGTACACGAAAATCATGATGTTCTTATTTATTCATCTTCTTCTTCTTTTTTTTTTTTGTCTTATTAATTATAAATTAATTCTACGCGCGGACATTATAGTAATCAATATTTTATACAAAAAGATATTACATATTGCATGTTTTTTTAGTTTTGTTTCCTTGTCCTTTTTCTTCCTTTTCTTCTTCCTTTTTTTTTTCTTTTTTATTTTTTTTTTTATTTTTACACAGGAGTAACCTATTCCAGATGTCACATATCCAATTGTGATGTTTCTTTATTTCCATTTTAATAATAATAATAATAATAATAATAATATAAATTAGTGAGAAGAGAATTTTCGTGCAAGATACAGAATAGTAGATCACTTTCGATGGTAAAACAAATGTCTCATCCCTTTCGCATAAAATGCAATTATTATTGTAAGAATCATTTCACATTGATCCTAAGAGATATCCTTTATCAATGTATGTAAATATAAATTTTACCGAAGTATCTTAACGTTATCTTGCATATGCTCCTATCCAATTCGTATACAAGACACGTGTGCACTTTCTTATTCTTCCAGGAAGAAATACTGACCAGCTCTCTTCTGTTCTAAATCCTGTATAAAAAATGAATAATTAAAAAAAGAAAAAGAAATAGAAAAGAAAAAGAAAGAATATATATATATATATAAACATTTTATAATTAATAATAATTTCATGAGACAATCTATAATAATGATACAATTTATACGTACCTTTACCGATTGACTTTTGTTAATTCGTGGTCTGAAATTATTAGGATCCCTTCGGAAAGTAATACCTAATAATTCTAAAAATCTGTTCATACCATTTAATAAAGATTGCGGACTGTGTGCAGTCGTTTTCAATGATGGCGTACCAGAAAATACAATTACACGATCAGCTAAATAAGTAGCCATAATAAAATCGTGCTCTACTACAAATCCTGTTTTCTTTGCATGTAATATAAACCTAAAAAATATGAATTTAAATAGAAAATCGATTCGACAAATTCGAGGGAATGAAAAATTTCGATTAAAAGAAAAGCGAGCATTAGAATTTTTTTTTTTTTTTTTTTTTTTTTTTTAATTATAATTGTAATATCAATATAATTGTCAATTAATTTAGAAATTCGAGAACTGTTCTTTTGATAAATACCTTTTGATGACTTTTGCAGCTACCAAACGTTGTTCAGAATCTAAATAAGCTGATGGCTCGTCAACCAAATAAACATCTGCTGGTTTACCAAGGCAAAGAGCCATGGCAACACGTTGTAATTCTCCCCCAGATAAATTTTGTACTTCCTGATCCATAATATCATCAATTTTCAAAGGTTTCATTACGTCAGTTACAAATTGAGGATGAACATAAGCATCTCTGATCTTTTCGTGCAACAATTGTCTGACAATGCCTTGAGACTTAGGACTGATTTTTTGTGGCTTGTAACTTATATGCAACAACGGAATACTTCCTGAAATGTAAAAAAAGAAAAAATTAAATAAATAAATAAATAAAAGATATTAATCTCACTGATTATAATAATCAAGAAAAATAAATTGTCAGATTTTTCTTATGTAAATTACCTGATCCATCATCAGGAGGTAAATTTCCTGCTAACATTCTTATAAATGTTGTTTTTCCAGTACCATTTTCTCCTAACAATACAAGAATCTCAGAATCCGTGAATTGTCCTTTTTCAACGTGCAATGTAAAAGAATCCATTGTTTTTGTCATTGCTGGATATTCATAATGATTCATACGCTTCACTTCCTCTTCGGTTGCACTTTCTGCAACCTTAAAAACAAGAGATTCCTCACGGAATCTCAAATTTTCAGTAGGAACGAATCCATCCAAAAATATATTTATACCTTCTCGTACAGAAAAAGGCATAGTAACGACACCATAAGCACCGGGAACACCGTACAGGCAGCATATAAAATCGGACAAATAATCTAACACAGATAAATCGTGTTCCACCACGATTATAAATCTATAAATAGAGAATGAGAGTAAGGAAAAACAAAACAAAAAAAAAAACAAAAAAAAGAAATGTTATTTTTTATAACGAAACATATTTTAAATATTTACAACTTGCATTATATATAATGCACATACTTATCTGGATGAATTAATGATCGAATAGCTACAGCTGCGTTAAGACGTTGTTTAACATCTAAATACGAAGACGGTTCATCAAACATAAAAATATCACCATTTTGAATGCATACCATAGCGCAAGCAAAACGTTGAAGTTCTCCTCCTGAAAGAGCTTCGACACCTCTATCAAGTATATGCATTAGATCTAAAATCAAAATTAAAATTCATTCATTCATTCATTCAAAAAAAAAAAAAAAAAAAAAAAAAAAAAGAACGCGACAATTATAATATACACATACAATTTTAATTAATATTTAATTATATACACATTACACATACCCAACATTTGACAAATTTCTATTTGATTTTTGCATTCATCTTTTTTATCTAAAAATTGTTGAACCGTTCCTCTCAATGCTTTTGGAATTTGATCAACGTATTGTGGTTTGATAAGAGCCTTCAAATCATCTTCTAATATTTTAGTAAAATAATTTTGTAACTCGCTACCCCTAAAATGACCTAATATTTCTGTCCAATCCGGTGGATCCTAAATTGTTATATCATATTTTTATAATGCTAATATTAAAAGAAAAGTAAAAAATAAATTTATTTGCAAATAATAAATAATAAAGTACATACAGAAAATCGACCTAAATTTGGCTTTTGCTTTCCTGCCAAAATTTTCAAAGCGGTAGATTTTCCAATACCATTTGTCCCAACCAAACCTAAGACTTCTCCAGGACGTGGTATAGGAAGTCTATGCAATTTAAATGAATTTTTGGAATAACGATGCGTCGTTTCTTTCTCTAAATTACTAGGAAGATTGATAATGGATATGGCTTCAAATGGACATTTCTGAAAGAAGCCTCCAATTTAAACCCTATGATTAAATAAAGGCTGACTATATAAATAATCTGAATTATTGTCAGCAAATAGATATATGTAACTGTTAGAAATATTGAAATGAATTATATATACATATATATATATATATAAAAGAAAGAAAGAAAAAAAAAATAAAGAAAAAAAAAGGAAAAGAAAAGAGAGGAAAAGAAAAACAGAAAATATAAAAATATTTCTACCTTTACACAAATACCACATCCTATACACAGTTCTTCAGAAATAGATGCCTTTTTACTGTATGGAGTTACTTCTATACAAAGTTTCCCCATTCGCACTACAGGACATGATCTTTTACATTCTTGTCTACATCTTTTAGGTTTACACTTATCGGAGTTTACAATAGCTATACGAGTCAATCGATCAGTTTCTTCCATAGACTTTTTTGGTGGCATGATGTCGAAGATTTACTTGTCCTTATGCTGCTGCATAAAAGAATAAAAATATTTCAGATATTTTTCATAACTAATTATAAATTTCTTTAAATTCTTCTTTATCAATTGATTATAATTAACGATGCTTATCGAATAAAAAGCAGAAAATATGATAATAAATATTAATAAATATTAATTTGATTATTAAAAAAAATTTTATACTTTAAAGAAATAAATTGAAATAATTATTTTATATATATATATATATATATACATATATACATATATATGTGAAAGCATATTTATTAGATGGAATGGCATTCTAAAGATTACAAAAATATGTAAAGCATGTTACAATAAAAACTTTATAAAACAAATCAAGATTTATTAATTATTGATATCCACTAAAATGTTAATTACTGAGAAAACATAAATACTTCTTTTTATTTATATTACAAAAGTAATAAATTATTATCATTAATTAATTACATGTATCATAAAGAAAATCTGTTAGTCCTTTGACCATGAAATTCTAACCTCATTTGATTCATATAAGATATAATACTTTCAAGATATATCACTTAAACATATGTTCAGAGAAATTATCTAAAATATAATAGTTATTTATAATTATATATAATATTAAATAAAATGGTATAATATTGATATATTTTAAAATATACCTGTCAAAATGAAGAACGTGGAGGTGACTCCTTGTTAAGCCTTTCAAAGGAGTTCCGAACGTTCACGTTACAGATGCTTCGACTGAAGTCATAAATTATAGAAATAATAGATGGCATTCGTTACGAAAAAATATGTAATTCTCAATTATTAAAAGATATGACATATAACAAATGGATGTTAACATTGATTGATAAAAAAATAACTAATCAATAAATATGATTTAAATAATCTAATTGGATCGAATTAAAAATCGATAATGGTCGATAATATTGATAACAAGTAATCTACCATATCGACGAAACTTGTTCCAAATAAGAATATAAAATGAAAATACAAAATATTTTTGTTTTTGTTTAACAATGTAGACATTATTTATTTTATTTTTTTATTTCATTTTTAATGTTGATTTAAATTTATTTATATTATATTAGATGACGATATTTGAAAGATCAATTGTTAATTTGAAACTTTGTAAAACAAGAATGGCCGATCTAATAAAAATCCTCGTTTAGAGCTTTCGAAAATTGCCGCTTGGTGTCATTGTTCGATTTTAGGAACGATTCCTGTTAAAAAAATAAACTCTCCCTTATTAATTAATTATTTATTTTTTTAATCTGTAAATAATACTTCACGTGAGTCAAACAAATGTTCGTTTGATAGAATAAAAATGTGTATTGTTTTATATTGTGCTTTATAAAATGTGTATACGTTCGGTGCTTCAATAATTTTGTAGAGATAGAGAAATAGAAAGAAAGAGAAAGATAGAAGAAAGAGGATAGAGTAAAATTGTTATTTATTAAATAACATTTCAATGACAATGTTAAATAAAAGATGAATATGAAAGCAATAAAAACGATGGATATGACATTGCCATTTGCATTGAAACAAGAACATGAGGTTAACGAAGATGAAATTGACGATGATGATAGTTTGAATGAACTCGATAAGATCTTGTCTATGCCACTACCATCAATTACTGGAAATAATTATCTCTTACCTTCTACTCCTAATCATGAATTCTTACGACTTACTGCAATGGCATGTTACATTTTATTATAATATCTCATTATAAAATATATAATATATATATATATATATGTATATATGTATATATGTATATATATATATATGCTTATATATATATTTATATAGCAGCATGAGCATGTTTGAAATTAATTAATTCAAATTTGATCAAATAATAGAATAAAATTAAAAATGAGATGTATATTTGAAACAGGTACGTGCAGTATACTTCTCGTATCTTCACAAATGTTTACTTAGTAATTACATAGTATGTTACAAACAAAAGAATCAAGAGACTTTTAATTGTGATTTAAAAAAGTGCGCGGATCAAATGGAACTGAATGCTGTACGATCTTCTTTAGAAGCTTCATTGTATAGACAACATATGCTTAAAATGGTAAGATACCATTTTTGAGAGAGAGAGATTATATTCCATTGGGATAGAGTGTGTAATTATTTTTTAATAGATTTCAGATATTAAATCGCACACCTCTCAAAAAAAAGTATATAAACAGTTGGTTATGCTTTTAGAGACACCGTCAAATAAAGTTGACGTAGGTGTACAAACTAATAACCTCTGTTTAAAAAATAATCTCTGTGATCAACATAAAAGTAATACTACACAAGACGCTTGCATTACGTCTAACTATGAAGAATTATTTAATGTAAAAGAAATTTTATCTATGGACAATAAAGTCCCTTGTATAGAAGAATCAAATGTTTCATTGATCCAAGACAATGCAAGTGTTAAAACTCTTTTATTAAAAGAAGAGGATACAGACAAATTGATATTCGATGAACAAAGTCAAGAGACGACAATTTTTACACAAACGGTATCAACAGCTAGTTCTATTCAACAACCAATAGAGTGTGTTCAAAACGATGATGAAAACTCACAAGATTCTCTTTTGCAACACATGGAAGATATGTTTTGTGAGAGTGATGATAGTAGCGATTTAACAACGTTAATCGAAAAACATTCTGGCGTAAGTAAGGCTAGTGTTGATAAAGAAATCAGTAAAATGAGCTTAGAAAGTGATAATAACACTTTAACATCTAATTTCAAAAAACATATAGAAGAGAGTAATAATATTCCAAAGAGTAATGTAAAAATGTCTAATACTGTTCAAGGAAAATTTAGTTTTAGTTATTATAAAGAAATGAAAAATAGAGCAGAAAAGCCAATGGAAATTAACAAGGAAGAGACAATAGAGTGTAAACAAGAAACAAGTGAAAGTAAACAGAAGAAGAAAACTGATGGTATTTGGTTCGTCGAAAGGGTACATCAGGTTTCAAAATTAAAAGCTAAAATGACAGAATTGTCATTAACGAATTATCGAAAGCATGGTAAAATAAAAGAAAAATTCATCGAATTATTTGGAGAATCTGAGGAAGAAGAAATGATGCCTGATTCACCGATTTGTATAGAAGAACATTTGACTGCTTGCAAAGAAAGGATAGCACCTTGGATTGTTAAATATCTTATGCCGTTTTATAAAAAAAGACGAATTAAAGATCGTCAATTGTTTAAAGCTGTAGCTAAGCATATTGCTGATATGCTTATTATTGAGAATACATTTCCTGGTAAGATATCACATATTGATATTAAATCTTATTATCTCATTTTTATAAACATTCATATTAATAATAATAATAATAATTTATTTATTTATTTATAATTTTTCTCTGTTTTAATTTTCAGAAGAAAATTGTGTTAACAAATACATAGACAATTACTTCCGAAATAGAAAATTCATTAGGACAAGTCAAGATATATATATGTAATAAAGAAACAAGTGTATCCATTTTTGAAACACTTTAGAAATAAGAAAAAAAAAAAAAAATACATTTATAAATTATTATGTCACCATATGAATGGACATTATTTCTTTCTTTTTAACGATTATTAATGTTAGAAAGATTTGAGATATTTTTTTTTTTTTTTTTTTCTTTTTTTTTAAGACTGATAAAAATGAATATGTCATTTTAAGGTATATTCATCGAATTAATACTCATATTAGAGGGGAGGAAAAAAAAAGAAGAAGAAAAAAAAAAAGAAAAACGAAGAAAAAACAAAACAAAAAGAATAGCAAAAAAGACGTTTCTTTAAAAACACTTTCAAATCTGCTGTGTGCACATGTAATATTTGTAAAGTTAATCTTATGAATATTAATAATTAAATAATTAGAGACAAGAGTTATAGCACATGTATTCATTTGATTGTACCTGTCTAAATATTATATTCATTGTATTTTAAATATTTCTGAAAAATAATATTAATAATAAGGGGGCATTATATAAAAAAATTAATCACTTTACTCTCAATTTCCAAAACAATATATCAATGACAATAAACGTAATATTAATAATAATAACAATAGTTACTTTATTCCATTTTTGTTGAAAATGAGAATTTTAAACACAACAAAGAGATTCAGAATATTGGAGACGTACAAATGTTTTCGAGAATATTTTTAGCAAATAGATATTTATATTATATTATCTTTCATTATTATTTTAAAAATTGAATTATTTTGACTAAATCATTATTTAATTACTAATTAAAAGGAAAATTCGTATTTTAGAATATACACATAATTTGTACATAAATTATTTGGGGGGGGGAAAAAAAAAAAAAAAAAATATATAGATTCGTACAAGTTGTCCATCAAAATATAATTGGTAGAAACAATATTAAAACTCAAGAGTAGAAAGATTATAAACAACAAGATATATTACAATAATTTCATTGCTTAAAAGTGATAATATGTTTTGAAGTTGCAAATTTCCAATGAAAGTACGAAAGTGCAAATTTAAATCAATTAACGTTAATTATTTCTATGCGTTTGCACCTTTCTACCGAGCAACTTGTACATAAATACCTTTTTCTTTTTTTTTTTTTTTTTTTATTTTATTTTATTTATTTTATTTATTTTTTTCTTTTTTTTTTTTTTTTTTTTTTAACTTTTTTTTACTTCCACAAGCCATATTTTAATGAACAGATATTTGTGCACCAAAAATTATGCAAAAAATGTAACAATGCTCTGGTGCTCTCTCTCTCTCTCTCTCTCTCTCTCTCCCTCTCTCTCTTTTTTTCTCTCTATATATATATATATGCACAAATTCTGTCATTTTTTTAATATAGTGATTCATCTTCGTAATTCTTTTCTTGCCTGATGTGTAAATTATTATTATTTTTTCCTTTATTTCTTTTTTGTTCTCCTTTTTGAGATCGTGTATAGTCCTCTTATAAAGATAACTAATATTTACTTTTGATAAAAGATCCTTCGCGAATTTTATAAAACCGATTTAAATGTAATTATTTGAAAACTGAGAAACTTTATTGAACATCACAGCACTGAAAAAACTCAATTATATATTATCAAATATATACATATACATATATATATATATATATATATATATATATATATCTGTGTGTATGTATGTGTATATGTATATATATATATGTATATATATATATATATATATATATATATATATATATACAGAGAAGGATCTCTTTGAATCTCTCAATGAAGCATTATTAAAATAATGAAATATGGCTTAAATATCAAAGACTGGGTGAAACATACTTGCGAGTTGTCTTAATATTATTACTTATGTATTACGTATTTTCCCAGGTACGTAGTTCTTGTCTATTACAGGTTCTTGAAGAAACAAATGTAAACATCGCTCGTTTTGTGCCAAGGGATGTCCAGCTATTCTAAAACGTATAATATAAATATTTATAAAATCTCTTTGACTCATATTATTATTATTATAATTAAAAAAACATTATTCTGTAATACTTACTTATTAACAAATATCTCTAAACCTTTCCTTCGATCCTCTATGAAATCTTCCTCAAAAATTCCATCATCTCCTCGAAATGGCATTTGACGTTTCCATGCCTTTCCAGGTAAAGGCGGTACAACAATCTGAGAATTCAAAAAAAAAAAAAAAAAAAAAAAGAAAAATAAAATGAAGATCATGTTACATAACATCCACTCTATATTAATATCATTGATCATTATGACTAATAATTTTTAATAAATTGACATACCTTGCTGTCCCTTTCCAATTCGTTTCTAAGCCATTCAAAATCACTGTATCTTCTTCTGACTGTGGAGTCTTTGACTTTAAAGACTGGTAGGTTTGTCTTTAAAATAAGAGAGAGAGAGAGAGAGAGAGAGAGAGAGAAAGAGAGAGAAAAAAAAAAGAAAGAAAAAATGAAATTTAGAAAACACTAAAGAAATAAGACAAGAAACTTTTAAATTAAGGGTAATTAAGATCATAATACAATATCAGTTTGTTATAAAGGAAAGAAATAAAAAATATCTTTCTAATAATAGACAGAATAATTAATATAGACAAAAGCATCATCACAGAAACCCTATAAATAGTAACATTGGTTAAGACATCTTTAAATTTACTAAGGTATCCTCTAACAGAGAAATAAAGTAGAGAAATATAATTTCATTAAATTCGTTTATCTACTGTTATGTGATAGCGACTGATATCGTCGTTCTCTTGGGAGATATACATATATATATATATATATATATATTTGTATATGTAACGAAGGAAATATATACGAATGAAATTTATCGAAAAAAAATTTTTAAATATATGGACGTGTCGAAATCGGGAACAAAGGTAACGTATGGATAATAATAATTAAAATAAAGTTTTCTTAAAAAACATGTACAAATATACATATATATATATATATATATATATATATATATATATATATATATATATATGTACGTGTATGTAAAATTACTCGTGGAATAATTTTTTACAAAATATTCAATTTATATCAATGTTACTGGGAACGTTTCGGTGGATCTTTTTTTCCCTTCCCTTTTTTTTTTATTTTCTCTCTTTTTATAACAACGTGATATATAAAAGGGACATATAAATCGTAAAGAGCAATGAAAAATATTGAATTAATTTATAAGATATTTGTTTAAAATTTTTTCAACTTACTCTCATGCGAACTTCGTAATCGGTATATCGTTTTTTACCGACGCCGTGTGTGATTGGATTAATCACATCAATTTCGAGAAAATTTGCGGGCGCAGCGTAAGCGTCGTCCAATGTCTGTTTCTTAACGTTTAAACGCCTCGTTGCATCCACGGTAGTATCCGCCATTTCCTTAGCGAGAAAATTGATTAGATATTTAATGGCGAACCACCTACTATGTTAATTCGATATTCGTAGATAAGTAAATCCTTTTTCGATTGACAGCACTCTACAAGCTGACACAAGCACATTTGACACAATTCCTCGCTCTCGTGTGCGTTATGGCCGTGAACGAAGAGAAGATTCGTTTTAAAGATGAAACTTTCTATTTTAGAAAACGCCATATTGATTCGCAGCGCTACGACGGTCGGTCGAAGAACCAATGAATTTAAATTAACACACATTTTCTTACGATACAAGAATATCGTTAATATAATATAAACAAAAAGTCACACGATCGTGATTGAAATTGAAGAATAAATTGTTCATTTTATAATATCAAACCAATCATAAATTTTAACGAACGAACATTTCGAAAAAAAAACAAATGGAACGTATGCACTGTTAACTTGTTACGTCGATATATTACCGACCGAGTCAAGACAAGTCATTTCCTGGAATGTGCTCTTTTCAAAGATGTCGATTCCAAGAACAAAGTGGAAAATTCTAAAGCGAAGAAAATGAATTGATAGAAATGTTTAATGCAAAAAAGAAAAAAGAAAAATAAAATATATATATATATATATATATATAAAGAAAAAGGAAAGCGAAAGGTAATTATAACAATCAAAGAATTTTCTTTTATTCAACGAACGAGACCTCCTAATTTGTAACTATTAATACAATTCCATCAGAGTTCGTAATCTGCATTAATACTATGTATATATGAAATAGTTGTACATATTAAAAAACTATTTTGTGTGAACACACACACACATATATATAAATATATATATATGTATGTATATATATAATAATTAAACTACAAGATGAGATACATCAGCGGTGTAAACGGCGGGTGATAATCTTACGTCTTCAGAACGTGACATTGGTCGTTGACGTATATCACTATCTCCAGGCCATGCCCTTCCAGGGCTACGTGGTGCGACGGTGCATCTGGCGACCGTATCGACTGCTAAGCTGACGGTCGTTGGATCGTTCAGGCCATTGCTTTGAATTCTTCGTTGTGCAGCTATCGAAGCTCGAAGTGTTTTCCGCTTCTGCATAGATAAAATTGAAGGTTACGAATAATCTTGTAGGAGTATTTAAGGGCAAAGGAAATCCCTTTCGAAAAGAAAATGTTGTTCTTTTTTCTTTTTTTCTTTTTTTTCTTTTTTTTCTTTTACTTTTTTTTTCTTTTTCTCTTTTTCTTTTCTTTATATGATTGATTTAACATTATGTTAAATATATATATATATATATATATGTATATATATATGTGCACTTAGGATCGTCCGAAGATATGTAACAACATTCGTCTTAATTTTGTATTTTCGTATTATCCTCCTTCGTGCAGTTATAGTTTTATTTTTTATTTATTCATTTATTTATTTATTTAATTATTTATGTTCTCAAGACGATCCTACGTGTATCGTGTCTCCTCGAGATGAGGAATAATAGTTTTATGAAATATACATATCTGCAACTAGTTTTACCTACAACTACTTCTTCATAATAATTTCTACACACTGTCAGTTGTGCAACTCGCTAATTATCACGTAATTATTATTACTAGGGTTCGAAGGGAAGTCCCCCGGGAAATGGACATGCCTCAGCGCAGCTACCTCGTCGTCGCTTCCTGAGGATTACTGACAAACACACATTTCTGAAGAAACGATGGAAATATATCAAACAACGAAATCGGCCGCCGATCGCTGTTTACCTCGATCGTTCCTCTCCATTTATCGGCTGCGTGCCTTGCCAGTTCCATTTTCTTCTGTTTTTTAGTTTGATGCCTCTTGTACGCCATCTCGATAATAATCAATCCGATACCACCGAAGATACCGACCGCGACCACTATGAACACTCCCGCCATATTTTGCAATCCGAGAGTGTTCGGAGTTTTTTCAAATTGTTCGCATTGTTGTAGATTCCCTTGGAGTATCCAAAGATTATCGAGACTTTCCATAAAACCACCTAGAAACAATCAATGGAGTTTCAAAGTTTACATTTGATGGATATATCATATACCATCGTTTCTTTCTTTCTTATTCAGTTAAAATTTCGCTTTTGATAAAATCATATTTCATCTATCTACTCTTATACTTGATGTCATTGCGTTGCTATTACTTTCATGAAAGTCTAAAATTGCCAGTGTCACGGCATCCGCCCAGGGTGAACCTTTCTGCAGGCCAATTCCGTAACCAGAACGACCAAATAATTCACCAGCAGTTACTAGCTCGCAATCCTGAGCTGCCTCGAATTCCAAACGTGAACTATCCCAGATGAATGCCATTAATTTCCTAAATAAAACACGAAAAGGATTTATTATATTGAACGCATTTAACTTGACGTTTAATTGAAAATTTATTATGGGATAGATCTCTACAAAGTATACGCGTACCCAATTTTTATATCACGTATAGCATCTTCGGCTGTATCATAATTGTTAGCTTCCATTGTTCGATACATATTAGAGAGTTCAACTTGTCGCCTGAAATACATGTCCACTGCTGATCCCTTAACCGTAGCGCATGTTAAATTTTCCATAGTATTCCTGAGCTTTATAGTTATAAAACAAAATTTTCAAATATTATGCATTTCGATTGTGCTGCTGTTTTATTTTTTTTTTTTTTTTTTTTTTTTTTTTTTTAAGAAAATTTAGTACGTCTACTTACTCGGGCATCATTGATACCGGTCAATTTTGTTTTAGGACGTTCCAATACAAGGAAGGCAGCCAGATTAGCTGTATAAGATGCTACGATGATCATAGCAAATCCTGCCCATACCATACCCAATACTCGTGCTGAAAAACTTCTTGGAGTACCTAAATATAATAAAATACATAACCATCAAAATTTTTTCTAAGTAATCATTTATTTTTGATCAACATTTTTACATTTTTTTTTTTTATATATTGGGATCGTCCAATCCTAATATATCAGTTACTGTATTTATCTATGATATTAAGAAAGAATCATATTTACCTTCTCCAATTCCACTGTTCAATAATACTCCCCATGCAAACCAAACGGCACTCGAGAGATTGAGGGCATCTTCCTCGGTGCCGTCAGTATTAGCTAGTTTGAACCTCCCGAAAGGTGAAAACCGGTCGAGGAGGTACAGAACTAGCGCCACTACGTGCACCGAAACCATCACCAGGATCCAAAGGGTGTTACTGAATGGTTGTAAGAAAGATACCAGTGTTGACGACCTGGATGGCTGGAATCAAACAAAATTATATCGATCTAATCATCTATTTTCTTTCGTTTCTTTGGGAGGGGGAGGGGAGGGAGAGGGATAGTATACAATGGGGGGAGGGGTTCAATGGGGTTCAATAGGGGTTTCAATGAGTGGAAGAGGATTCAATGAATTATTAATTCAATGGATATTAGATGTTTCTCTCCCTTTCTCTCTCTCTCCGATACCTTTTTTTCTAGTATAGTTATCCCCTGATATTTGAATGGCTTGCTGAATTCGATGAATTCAGCACGTTCAGGATTAATCGTCAATGGTGCAACGATCATATCTGCTCGTTCGTTCACCAATTCTCCGATTAGTCCTGTCCATTCTTTTTTCCCTCCGACTGTAATTAAATATTTTTTATGTTATATATATATATATATATCATATATAATATATACTGTATAATATTATATACAATATTTATTTATTTAATATTAAATATTATATATAAAAAATTTATATATTTTATATGCATGTATTTATAATATCTATAATATATTAAAGAATTATTATTAGGAAACATACCTGAACTATTTTTAATAACATAACTGCCAAATTGACCATCCGGTGATAAGGCAAGATTATAAGTGAAATTGATAGTCTTAGACAATTCTTTCAACAAATCTACGCAATAACCTTTGCAACAATATATTTTCGAGTCTGCAAATTATATAGAAAAGGTTTCATTTATTTTTAGTATCGTTAATTAATTTTTAAATTAAACAGACACGCACAAATTGTTTGATTAAATTGCTTACTCTCGTGATCGGTAACATTGAAATGAGGACATGCTATTTCATCAGGCAGGCAATCAATTTCGCTTGCTTCACGTACGTAAACGAAAGGTTTCTCTTCAATTGTCAAAACCTTTAAGTGCGTTGGTATCATTAAACCTTCGGGTTTATTTTTTAAACGCCCAGGCCACGTGATATTAGACTCGTTCACTCTTAATCTCATTTTTGTTCCATTCTATTTCAAATATTAATACTAATATTGATTTTATTCATTTTATATATAATCTTAATGATAATTATATCAATATTTTGGATCTACTTACAGCTGGATAAAAGTATTGTCCAACCGAAACTTGCCGACTATCCTCATTGATGTTAATGATATCGTATTCAGCAAAAATACGATCGCCATTATCGTCGAAAGCAACTCTGCCAGTTTCTCCATGTGGTAAAACTTGTTGACGTATGTAACTAAATTCACATTATCGTATATACGTACACTTTTTCTTCTTTTCTTTTTTTTTTTTTTTTTTTTTTTTAATATTAACCCTCTAGCTAATATTAAGAGAGCCAGTATTATGGCTGATTTGTTTTCTTGGATTTAAATCCGTTTGCATTACTTGGAAAACGTGAAAATTTTGATTTTGGCATCCAATCTTGTATATGTTAATCAAAATACAAATATTATATAATTTGCATTTCAATGTGTTACTTCATATACAGATATGGAATAAATGCATAATTGAGGACACCGAAACACTGCGGAATTGTAGGAACACGTTTAAGTGCACTCCAATGTGCAGCTAAAGGGTTAAATAGAAAAAAAATATCATAATCACGTACTCAAAAAGTTTCTTCCCAGTTTCCCATATCGATCCGGAATCACCGCAATCCTTGGGAGCACTTGTGATCTCTTCGGTTTCATTCATTTCTCGCAAAGCAGAGACAAAAGCATATCTGGAAAATAAGTGTTATACCCTTGACATCAGAAGGCCAATAATCAGGCCACTTTTTTTTTTTTTTTTTTTTTTTTAGTATACTTATGCACACAACACAATTTCTACGGGACAACGTTTCCATGCAGTAACATCCATGAGAGAAATCAGAGAGTCCTTTGATCTGTAATCAACATCGAGACATAAAAGTTTCCTTATCGAATGATGCTCCCTCATATCTCGTTGATACCTGTGTGATAATAAAAGAAATATTGTTACGAGGTGCGTTCAAGTTTTAAGATATTCTAAATTTTTTTTCTCTTTTTTTTTCCCCCTGAGAAATCATTTACATCAAAAAGCAGAAATTATTGTTACTTATCAATAAATGGTCGACCTGTATACGTACATATATTTTTTTTTTTTTTTTTTTTTATAACGTTCAAGCCACGATTACATGATCATTGTGAACGAATTTTTTTAGGGATTCTCGGTCTGTTTTGCTTATTTGTGAAAAATTGACATACTCTTCCATCAAGACAATACTTCTGTTCATCGAACGAGAACAGTCTTTCAAATCTTTGAAAAATAATTTCCGAATGATTCATCATACTTTCTACTCACCTAATCTTGCACTTAATGATTTTTTTTTTTAGCTTTTTCCAACGTCGAAAGATATTCTCTGTGTAATCGCTCATTTTCCAATCGTGTCGCTCTCTTGCATGAACTATTTTTCAATGAATGAAACAGACCCCCCCCGAAGAATCGTTAACAGCGGTCATGCAATCATGGCGTCGAATTTCTGAAAATATGTACGTGTACAAAATGACTATGTTGAGAAGTGAGACAATACTTTCAACTTTTTAATGCATATGCAGTTTTTCCGGAAAAAAAAAATTGGAAAACCTTGCAACTCGAATGCAACTCGTACAAAAAGAGAAAGAGAAAGAGAGAGAGAGAGAGAGAGAGAGAGAGAGAGAGAGAGAGAGAAATGAAACGATGTGCAAGATAAATAAATTTAAGATGAAAGAAAAAAAATATATATATAATAAAATTATCAAGCTAACAAAAGAGTAAGGGATAGTGAAGATGATAAATTGAAGATAATCGAACGAAGAAAAATTTCAGCGATCACAATCCTTTCTTCTTTGTAGATTGGGGAAGCCCAGGTGATCTCGAATTGTGTGAAGTGGAAGATTTTACCTAATCGTGAAACTATGTATACAGTTTCATGCATATACATGTAGGTGTGCCTATCGTGTGCGATCGCAAAAGGACTGACAGGCTGTCCTTGATGTGAGCCTTCTCTGCGCTCGCGTTAATTAATTTCAATCCAAGAAGACCTTCTGGTGCGTTAGGTGCATCCAATGCTTGCTCGGTAACAATCCAAACGTATCCAGCTCCGGTCATGTTTAATGATGCCGCATCCCTGAAGATAACTTTTGCATCTGTCTTCCTTTAAATTAAGCAAAGATTTTTTGTTTTGTTCTTTTTTTTTTTCTTATTTTAAATCATTTATTCGAACTTTATTTACATCGTACGATCAAACGATAATAATTGATTAATTAGATCACTTACGTTGCGTACATCAAACAGACTCTGGCTTGTGCGTTCTTCATATCCATCAAATGTTCCATAAAACTTTCAAGACCTGGCTCGAATTCTATTACGGATTCCACCTGTTCATTTTTATTTTTTTTTTTTTTTTTTTTTTTTTTTTTTTTTTTTTTTTTTTTTTTTTTAAAGGATTGAAAATTTTCGATATTAGAAAATGTTTCATGATAAACAAAAGAAAAGGATAAGTGGACCTACGTGTACTTTGATTTCAACGTCATCTTCTAAATTTTGTGATGTCGTTTGGAAACGTCCGAGCAAAGCACGACCGTCGGTGTCCGAACTGTGTATGAAGATGATCTTCATATAGTTAAAATATTTCAACAATTCGACCCACACATCGGCCTGATGAGAATATGGTGGGACGGTACGTAAGAAAGACACGTGAATATTCTGAAAAATAATTTTGAAAAAAAAGAAATAAAATATATATATATATATCTGTAAGAATTACTTTTACATATATGTATATATATATATCCTAATAAGGTATGATCTAAAGATCGACGTACTTTATCGGAAAATGCTGAATCACGAGATGATATACCAATTACAGGTATATGATAAAAACCGCTGGTATAGGAAACAGCAGCTGGTGACAAATCACCTGTTAAAGGATGAGACACAACTACTGCGTAAACTTGCTTAGCGATTAGAGATTTACAAACGCTTAGAGCTGTCCTGATTGGATTGGAATCCATTTCGATGACAGTGTGTTGATAAGTTATACCCTTGTTCACGTATTGTGAATCAAAGTTCAAATGCTAAAATATAATTATTTAGGTCTGTTCCAGAGTAAAACAATTAATTATTATATATATATATATATATATATATATATATAATAATTAATGTCATAATGAAATATGTATGCTCACATCAACGGTGGCACCAAAATAATTTTTGCTTTCGTTGTTTGAAAGGACACCACCGATCATGAATAAAGTTGGACTGTTGTAACTGGATGGTCTTGCGGCATGACTGTAGTCTTCCAAAAGCATCAGAAGACAAATCAATGCGATCATTTTACCAGATTTTGCCATTGCAATAATAAACAAATTGAAATATCTAAGAAACGTTATATCGTATTAAAGGAAATGTAAGAATTTGCGTACACTTTAAACGAATCTTGACCTACCTTAACGTATAATTATAATCCTTGGAATTTTTCTTTTCTCTTTCGGAAGAAAGATAAGAGAGAGAGAGGGAGAGAGAGAGAGAAATAGATAGATAGAGTGGGAGAAAGAGAGAAAGAAAAAAGAAAATGAAATCAAATGTTGCAAAACTAAACGACGACGACGACGACGATGACGACGACGATGACGACGACAACGACGTACGAAGTTGTTCGATATGTTCACCCACCAAAAATGTAGAAAAAATTTTGTTAAACAGGTAGAAGAGTACTTGGGCACGGCCCAAGTTATAATGGCCCAAGTACGAGGGCAGAGCCAAGATCTGACCTCCTCTTGGTATACATTGATCCAGTCGGATGCTGCGCGTGAGAGAGAGAGATTCATTCCCTTTACCCCGACCCGTACCCTCACCACCGCTATCGTAAATTCAAAGATTTTGGCACCAACTTTCAAATTCGTTCTCTCTTCGCACATTTCCTTCCCCTCGTATTCATTTAATATGTTGCAATGTTACAATAGAAATTTATAGATATAATCTATAATGATCATATATATATATACATATATATATATATATATATATATATACATATATATACATTTTCCTAAAATATTGATTACGTCAACATAGACAAACACTGGTACCACAAGTTTCCACGTGGTCTTTCATATTTGGATAATAATAGTCTAATAGTTCCACTTAAATGCAAATTCTTATATTATCTGAACAGACATATAGTTCGTAATGATAAAGTCGATACGTTAGTAACATGTGAGCTTTATTTGTTTCTTTTTATTCTTTTATCTTTGCTTTTCCTTTCTTTCTCTCTCTCTCTCTCTCTCTTTTTTCTCTTGTCATTTCTATATTATACGCTCCAATAACTATAATCACATACAAAATTATTAGAAATTATAGAGAAGAAATTGATGGTATGAAAAAGGTATGTTAAATGAATTTGAATAATCATGATACAAAAATATATATATATATATATATGTATATATATTTAACATATTATAATATATATATATATATATATATATATATATATATATATATGTGTACATTAATTTGCATATTATTTTCATATTCGTAGATCAGCTGGAAAGAAAATAAATGGAAAATCCGAAAGATGAAATTGACGAGTCCATTAATGAGCATATCCAGAAAATACTGTTTTCAAAGTATTGAAAGAAATGAAGAGGAATAAACAAAGTTTTTCAACACATGGTGATTCTGATCAGAAAGAAAGAGGGAGAAGAGGGTAGAAAGGAAGAGATAGAGGGAGAAATAGAAAAAGAGAGAGAATGAGAGAGAGAGAGAAGGGGGAGGGGTGAGAAAGAGAAGGAGAAGAGAGAGAGAGAGAGAGAGAGAGAGAGAGAAAGAGAGAGAGAGAGAGAGTGCGTCATTTCATCATTTTGTACCTGCTGCATATCGATCCCGTAGGTTTCCACCCCGTGGCGACCTCATGTGCGTGCGCAACCCCTTCCATTCCGTATTTACCGAGGAACCGTCTGATCGTGACAGAAGGAACAGTGGAGAACAAGAAGTTAAATGGTGAGAGGCATTGCTACCGGATTGACAAGAAGGCAAGATAAGGCAAGACAAGGCAAGAGGCAACATAGAATATTGGAAATTAACATACCGAAGAAGAAGAGTGTGTGTTTTAAAAAGAAAAGGTTCCTTATCGTTTGTCTCCATTGTATGTAAGAGAAAGAAGGAAAGAGTACAAATTAGAAAGGGAGAAAGAGAGAAAGAGGAAGGAAGAGAGAGAGAGTGAGAGAGAGAGAGAGAGAGAGAGAGAGCTTATGACGTATACGAATACATAGATCAAGTACATAGCGATAGTTAGGTAACGTATGTAGAGAAAGAAAGAAAGAGTGAGAACGAATGAGAGTGCGAGAGAGAAAGAGTGAGAGAGAGAGAGAGAGAGAGAGAGAGTGAGAAAGAGTATAAAATAAAAAGACAAAGAAAGATAATTAGACAAAAGTTTTCTCTTTGAGTTAAGCTAAAAAGGAATAAAGAGAAAGGCGTAAGAAAAAAAAAGAGTGCAAGAGAGAGAGAGAGAGAGAGAAAGAGAGAAAGAGAGAAAGAGAGAGAGAGAGAGAGAGAGAGAGAGATAAAGAGAAAGAATACGGAACTCCAATGTATTACGGTTCTCGTTTCGTCGAAGACAGTAAAAAATGTCGTTGCCACGGGAATGGAGTTTCCAGGATTCGTGTAGATCGGTCGACCGTGCGACGACGACGGTCGGGGGTAGTTGCGGTACAGGAGGAGAAGGAGCAGCGTCACAGGAGATGGTCAGTACGGCCGTCATCGATG
The DNA here is from genome assembly GCF_910589235.1 of Vespa crabro. NCBI lineage: Eukaryota > Metazoa > Arthropoda > Insecta > Hymenoptera > Vespidae > Vespa > Vespa crabro. The sequence continues at coordinate 1,927,172 of NC_060965.1, forward strand.
AAAATATGAATCAACAGAATCAGCTGGGCTCCTTACTCTCGATTCATTCCGCTCCCGTATTTGATTTAAGTAATGGCGTGCCATCCCCTAAAAGGCCGGCCTCGTTGATGGTACAAGCCACTGCTACCTCGACACCGGTCGTGCCACCTCATTTACAAAGTCCACCGGATACCATCGAGGACGAGGATAATGAAAATCTTTTAACTATTTCGAGTCTAACGGCTAGACCGTTGATAGCGAAATCGCGTGAATTACGTTCTTCTAAAACAACCAATTCGAAAATAGCGCCGAGCAAGAAAAAGAAGAAACCTAAAAGGAGAGATATCAGGAAACCAAGAAATCGTACTTATGTACCGTTGGATGGTGGATATGGTTGGGTCATTGTATTTGGTGCCTTTTTCGTCCAATTTTGGGTCGCTGGCCTGGTCAAATCCTATGGCGTCCTCTATGTTGAAATCATGGAAACGTTTAAGGACTCATCAGCATCGGTTGCATCTTGGATACCAGCTATACTTTCTTGCCTTTGTCTCGCCTTGGGTAAGTCAAATTGTCTTTCTCCAATTATCTTTTATTTATTATTTTTTATTTTTTATTATTTCTTCTATATATATATATATATATATATATATATATATATTTTTTTTTTTATATATCTATATAAACACACAGTATATATTTTATTGGTTGATTTATTTTTCGCGCCAACAGTTGAAATATTTCGAATTTTCTGATAATTTTTTAAACATATTTTTAAAGCTATTTTCTTACTTCTTTTCTCTCTCTTTTTTTTTCTACAAAATTTTTTTCAAATGTATAATATATGTAATATTTCATTGTTACATCGTCGCGGGTACTTTGATCCTGAATCTTACAAAAATAAAAAAAAAATGCATATTTATAAGCTAACCCACGCGCTATGTTAAAGTTTTTAAAACAAAATCTTTACCTTCTCGTCAGATTGATGTACTTTTTTATTTATAAAAAAATATCAATCGATAAAAACACACACACACACACACACACACAAATACTCTCTATATGATTAATATTGATCATTCATTTTCAGCGCCTGTAACGAGCATGCTATGTCAAAAGTATAGCTGCCGAACTGTCGTCTTCATCGGTGGATTGTTCTGTGCTTTAGGACTTACGACTAGTTATTTCGCCACCAGCTTGATACATCTCTTTTTTACATTTGGTATCTTGACTGGTGAGTTATAAATCGTTTATTATTATTACTATTATTATTATTATTATTATTATTATTATTATTATTATTATTATTATTATCATCTGAAGGATACGGTAATTAAAGAATAAAAAAAGCGGATGAGGGCGAGCGTTTATAATAGCCTTCTCAGACATTATTATTATTATTATTATTATTATTTTTTATCGTATTACTTATTATATTTCAGAGTTTCCTAAAATCATTTATAAGCCGTGATCCATTTTAGAGAACCATTATTTTTTATGATGGAATTGATTGACATGAACAATTCCAAATTCATTTGATATGGACTTGCGCGTTCTGAGAAAAAAAAAAAGAAAGATTAGAGAGAAATAATAGATAATTCTTATGTGATCTTTAAATAAATCGACTTCGAATAATTTATTTGACGATTCACGATGAGTAAAAATCATAATATGAATTGTTTTATCTCTCTTTCTCTCCCTCTCTCTCTTTTTTTACTCTGGTGTATTTGTTATCAAAGAAAAAAAAAATTGATAAATAAAAATGAGAACTTCCAAAACAATTTGTTTCAGGCATCGGTGGTGGATTATCGACGACACCAGGCATCATAATCGTTTCTCAATACTTTGATAAACATCGTGCCCTGGCAAACGGCATATGCGTATCTGGCACGGCCGCTGGTAGCTTTGTATTTCCACTTTTAATCGAGACATTGGTAAAGAATTTTGGTTTTCACGGTACGATATTATTATTGGGTGGATGTATGCTTCACGTATGCGTCAGTGCAACATTGTACAGACCACTCGAGAATAATTATCTTCCGGATGTTGAAACTAATGACGATGGATTAAAGTCCGGTGAGAAAAAGAACGAAAGCAATGGTAGACAGGAGGCTACGAAACAACAGAAACTCGATCTTCTGTTTGAATCAGTCAATGATCCAACGACTCGTCATAATCTTCTTAACGAATTGTTCCATCAGAATAGCGTAATAGCCGTCGAATTAACAGACAGTGATGAAGAGAAGGACGTTATGGGGGAAGGTCTGATGATGAAACCAATCTCAAAGATACGAAGCTCAAGTATATTGCATAGCGTCGAAGATTTATCAACCGATTCGACGTGCGTTTACAAAGCTAGATCATCTTTGAGATCTCTTAGATCTTCCACGACAGTCGTATGTCCTGTACCGATACCTCCTAACGATGTTATGGCTACCACAACGGAGGAACCCAAAACGATAATGCAAAAAGTTGCACGTTACATCGATCTTTCATTATTGAAAAATCCACAATTTATTATGATGTGCTTCTCGGTCAGTCTAATGTCGACCGGAAGTCCATACATGTTATATTATTTGCCAGCTTACGTTCACGCAGCTGGATATTCGAAAGCAGAAGCTGGCTACCTAGTTGCCATCTCAGCTGCTCTCGATTTATGTGGTAGACTTGGATTAGGTTGGCTATCTGATTTGCAACTTTTTGATCGACGAAAAGGATACATTGGAAGGTAAGTAATATGTTATTTCCCTTTTTTCTTTTCTTTTTTTTTTTTTTTTTTTCTTTAGGAGTGGATTATAAAACTCGGCAATGTTATTTTTTTTTTTGTACCTCCGCTCATTGATTGTTTCTCCTTTTTTTTTTTTTCTTTTAAATCAGATTACGTTCAATGAGAACGGCGTTAAAAAGAAATTCATTCATAAGGTTGTTTTTCTTTTTTCTTTTTTTATTTTTTCTAGCGTCGTCGGGGCCGGTGTTGCAGTCTTAACAATTCCAATGGCACATTCTTTTTATGTCTTGGCATGTTCCGTTGGAATGTACGGATTGTGCTTGGGGTGTTGGTTTCTCTTAGTTCCCGTCCTACTTGCTGACCAATATGGAACTGATAAAATATCTTCAACTTATGGATTGGTCAGAATGTTTCAAAGCGTTGGAGCAATTTCTATTCCACCTCTTGCAGGTAACGCATTTTGATATTACAATAATTTCATGATGATGATGATGATGATGATGATGATGATAATAATGCCGAAGGATTTTGATACAATGCGATGATACAATGACGCTTTAATACCTAATCGTTTATTCTTCTTTTTATAAATAATTTCAGGTTATTTACGTGATGTAACTGGAAGTTACACCGTATGTTTCCTGTGCATGGGTACATGTATGGTAATGGGAGGTTTGCCTCTTCTATTGGTATTTAATGAAGTATCAAAACCAACGAAGCTGCCCGTTAATAATACTGAAAATAACAATTGTCAAGGAGATCCAAATGTGAAAGAATAAAATATTTTGCAAGAGTGTGATATTCTTTGAAGAGAGAGAGAGAGAGAGAGAGAGAGAGAGAGAGAGAGAGAGAGAGAACAAGAGAGAAAGAGAGAAAGAGAGAGAGAGAGAGAGAAAGAGAGAGAGTAAACGTGTATTAGAAAACTAATAAATCGCAGCATTTTTGTCGCTACACAATTTTTGTTTCTTATAAATTTGTTGATAGTCATATCGAATAACAACTTTCTTCATACATTTAAAATTAATTTGACGAATTGAAATAAATTTTCGTGTTGTTCTGCATGATCAATCAAATCTAGTTCGAATATTTGTTATTATTGTTGTTCTTGTTATTCTAACTTATTGTTGTTATTTTTTTTTATTATTATTATTATTATTAACTTGAAAAATTATATATATATATATATATATATATATATATATATATATATATATATACACGCACATAAAATTATAACTCAATATTGAACACTATGAAAATACGAGCGTACAGATCACGTCGTGATTTTATTTCAATTTGCCTTTACAATTTATTATTTACATATTATTTACACGCACATAATGTACAATATTACATCATTAATTACATTATACATGTGTGTGTGTATATATATATGCATATATATATATATACATATACACACACATATATAAAGTACAAAATCTTTCATTGATAACAAAATGAAACATGATAATTACATTACAATGATCTTTCCTTTACACAATTTCACATTTTATATTACATATATCTATATACATTTGTATATAATTATTTCTTTTGTGTTTTTTATCAGTTGTCTTAGATTAGTCTTATTGATTTTGGAGATATAAATATAACGTGTTATCTACCTAAAAGAATGGTAGAAAAAAGTTTGAATAAATAGAGAAATTCTATTAGCAAAAATCACAGATAGAAAAGAACAAGAAAAAAAAAAAAAAAAAAAAAAAGACAAAAAAAAAACAAGAAAAATATTTCTTTGTAAAATATGTATATACATAGAGAATATTTCACTTTGTTAATTTAAATTATATTGCTTTGTGATGTGTGTTTGACGTTATTCAAAACATCGAAGACATTCATTTAATGTTATTATCTTTAGACGAAAGTATTTGTACGATCAAAACACATCTTATAATCCCATAATTATATATGTACATCTTCCACCCAGATAAATTCATGAAGGCTTCCATGCCACTACCCTCATTTTATTATTAAGCTCTTGTAAAATAAGAGAACATGTTAACTGTTTCTCAGGAGATAAGCCACTAATTCCTTCCATTTCATCGTCGTCATCGCCCAATCCAGAACTACTACCATTTTTACCTTTTCCTTTGCCTTTTCTTTTTTTCTTTTTATTTAATTGACGACAATCTATATCACTGGAGGTATCCGCAGCACGTCTTATCTAAAAAAAAAAAAAAAAAAAAAGAAAAGAAAAAAAAAATAAAAAAAAATAAAACTGTAATATTTTTTTAAATACGTCTTATAGATCATATCACTCATTAAGGTAATTTTACATTTAGTATCATTAAAATAACATAATGAGTTTAATCATCGTAAAACATTGAATTTAATGTTTCATAAAATTGCAACAAATACCGTATGAATTTTTTATTATGATAATATTATGATATTATGATTATAGATAAATATATTAATAGATATATGTGTATAGAAAATACCTTAGAACTTTTTTTCGTTTGTTTATCATATTCTAAAGCATCATAATAATTTGGCTTTTCACGTTTGATGCGATTAGTTCTTCTCGTTTTCATAACTCCATTGTCAGGACTAGGAGGACTTTTGATGGAATTACGTCGTGCATTAAAAAATGAATGCCCACATGGACAAGCTTTACAAGCGACGGGTACCTGGAGGAAAAAAAAAATATTAAATTAACGCTAAAAAATATAAAAATTAACGCTACAAATAATATTATTTCAGTATAATGAGGTATACTTTTTATTCACTTCAGAGAAAAAATAAAAAAAAAAAAAAAAAAAACAAAAAAGAAAAAAAAAGAAACAAAAAAGAAACAAAAAAAAATGAAAAGGAAAAAAGAAATCCATAAAAATTAATCGTATGTGTACAATAGAAAAAAAAAAAATAATATGTTTTATAAAAATGATTGTAATCAATCATTTACGATTAGTATAAATGTAGTATTAATATCAAATATCAATTTAGGTTATGTTCAGGATATTGTTAAGATTTCATATAAAAAAGTTTAATTTAAAAAAAAAAAAAAAAATAAATAAATAAATAAATAAAACAATTATTTTATTATACGTTTTATAAAATTTATTATACCGATTAAAAAATACCATTCCAATTGAAATATAAGAAGCATCATATTCCTCTAGACAAAAAAAAAATTTGATACCTTCCTTTATATTGCGTCTAATATATGAAAAGAAAAATATTAAATTAAATTACCTGTTGTTCACATTTAGGACAACCCTTGCTAATAGTTTTTGTTTTTCCCATAATTAACACAAACACACGCACACACAACGTTAAATATAAATTCTTTCTATCTAAATTTGCTACGGGTATAACCCATTAAATGGCTAAATGATGTACGTTAAAAAATCATTATGGCAAACTTCTTTCTAAAACGACTAAATTAACTTTATTTTAAGAACACCACATATTATATATACAAATAACATTATTTGTAGTTTCTATTTTGTCTGCTAGATGACAGTTCTCACAACACAAGAACAGACCAATCAACGATTATCTATCTCCTATTTGCCTGTATTGTCATTGTTATTGATTGAATAATAAAAGAAAAAAGAATGATATATATATATATATATACATATACATATATACACACACACACACGCACACACATATACATATAGTAAATAATTACATATGATCGATTTCTACATTTGAATTAATTCATATCATTAATGTTTATCGTTCATCGTCCATAGCGTATGCGACATCAGCGACAAGTATGGATAAAATATGAACTACGAGCACAATAAAAAAAAAAACAGTCTCCACTATGTATCTATAATAGGTTATTACAATAAAATCATCGAAATTATTAATTATTTTGATCTTAGACGTTTGTTAAGAGAAAAAGAATGAAAGAAAGAGAGCTGCGATGTTTTCTCGTCGGAATGTAAAAGAAGATTGGATCGAGAAAGCTCAAAATCAGTCAAACACTTGTTTTTGTCGATATTAAATGTAGTCTACAACGTAAAAATCAAAACTAAACTACATTTAAATATTATATTAAAATAATATTATATTAAATGCCTGTTACGATTTGTGTAATGTTTAACTAATTAGATTATTGTTTAAATATTAGTTTATTGTACTCTGTGTACATTATACATCGTTTAAAATAATTATTAAAATTACCAAAAGTATTAATTGTTTAATCTTGAACGTTTTGAAAGAGACAGCTACAATAATTCCTCGTCGAAATGCGAAAGAAGACTGGATCGTTAAGGCTATTCACTACTTTTTATTCGAAGCGTCTGTGACTTCAGCGACAGGTATGGACAAAATATGAACTACGAATATAAGCGGAAAACATTATCCCCACCATGCGTTTATCGTATCGGTTTATAAACTTATTTGGTTATATTTCTCTACGCGTACAAAATAATTGATTTCATTTAGAGTAGAGTAAATAATTTAATAAACTGTAAATGCTTTTTAATCTCTTATATGTATATCTTTTTATATGATAATATGAGTCTTGTTAAATGATTCATGCTAGATACGACATTGATAGGCATTTGTTTCACGTTAAAAAAAAAAAAACAAAAAAGCATAAAGAATAATAAATATAATTAACACATATGATAATACATAAATTTACGAATTCTAAAAAAATCATCTTTAAATTTAATTATATCTTATCTATTGACCTGTAGAAATATTACTGGCAAATACAAAGTGTTATTACTTTAGTGGTATTTAATCGGAAATTAAATTGAATGGATTTTGAAAATACATTGAAATATGCAGCCTGGCGGTAATTGCGTTGTATTGTGATTTATAATTTGATTTTAATATATTGCAACTATTACCGATCCAAGTCCCATTACGTGGAAATTACTGCATCTGGAGATTCACGGGCTAACGGTGATTCTATTCTAAAATCCACGTTTTCGAGATAAATCGAATTTTCTCATTTCGTATTTCGAGGAATAAACATCGAGATACACTCATTCCGTATCTCTGTATTTAATCATCTTATAGATATGAACATTTTATAATTATTTAAATAATGTACAATACACTTGGAGTACTTTGAGGTTATAATTAAACGATATTACATTTCGTAAAGTATCGTATAGTTTTTAAGACGCATTGGACTTGGAGTATTATTCTTTCGTCATACGTCGATCGTTCAATGTCAACAAGAAGGAACAATTAAAGGAACGTACGAGTTATCACACGTCAGTCTCCTTTCGTACTCCGAGGAATAAACATCGAGATACACTCATTCCGTACCTCTGTATTTAATCATTTTATAGATATGAACATTTTATAATTATTTAAATAATGTACAATACACTTGGAGTACTTTGAGGTTATAATTAAACGATATTACATTTCGTAAAGTATCGTATAGTTTTTAAGATGCATTGGACTTAAAGAGACTTTTATAATCTGAGGAATAAACGTCAAAATAGCATTATTTTATATTTTAAGCATTTTTATTATTAAAATCGAGATAGAAATTTTGCACTTTTTTCTTTTCTAAAGTTCTATTAAATTCGTAATTTTATTTTAGTATAATCAAGTTTTACATTTAAATCGATTAATTTACTTTAGTAACATATAAACAATAGATTATTCTTAGAAACATTACAAAGATCGTAAAGATACAATCGATATAAAATAAATTCGATTCACTCTCTTGACAAACGTAAAAAATACGAACTCGGAAGTATATAATTAATAAATAAAATTATTTTATTAATATTTATTAGACGCTAACATTTCCATTTAACGTTTGAGAGATTTAAATTTTTGCTAAGCTTATGTCATCTCAGGAATTAGAAGAGAATTTTTAGAGTAGAGTTTTTTTTTAGCTCGTGATAAAACCTGTTTGTAATAATTTAAGTAATTATTTTAAATTAATTGTTTTACACTTTAATTTTTGATATACCGAAAGTACGATCTTAAGTCATGCTTAATAATACATTATATCTGAATCTGACTGATGTTAGAGGATGAAACTTTCAGTAAAAGAGATTTCACCTACCTCTTATGTTAACTATGAACCTTGAAACTTTCAAAAAGGAAAGTCATCTTGGTACGCAGGATTTTAGAGTAAAGTCAATCCTACCTCATGAATCTTTATTAACACCAACTTCCACGCAATGTGATTCTAAGTCGGTATTTACTTATAGTATATAGAATTTTAAAGTTAAATCATATGCAATTATTTACCAAGCAAATGGCTGCATGTCTTTACACATCTCCAAAATATTATATATATATACATACACACAAACATTAATCCAAAGTTATGAACAGAAGTTTGAAAATTTGTATTGTTTTAGTATGGTTTCGTAATAAATTTAGGGAAAAAAAAATATATATATGAATACGATTGTTTCATTGCAATTTTGAGCAACGAAGAAACTATTACGATTAAAATGTAAGCTTTTAGAAAAATTATATTACATCTTAATTGTTTTTCAATTTTTATTATTATAAATTGAAATTGCAATAGATTAAAACAAAGTAAAATATTCATTTATATGTCTTTAATAAAGATCTGCTAAATATTTTCAATTAATTTCAATTAAAGACTTGTTATTCATTGCAAGGTATGTGTGTATATATATATATATATTGGTTTAATTTAAAAAGAATAAAAATTTGATCAAATTAAAGTAAGATAATTAGTAGAAAAAAAAATAAAGAAAAAAAAAAAAAAAACTTTAAAAAATTATGACAGAACATATATTATTTTCTATTTTTCTTTTTCAATTTATTAATCAATAATTAAACATTATTATTATTATTATTATTATTATTTTTTTTTTTTTCCATTTGAAATAATATCATGGACTATTAAAAATGTGTGTGTTTCTAAACGACAAACTGTTAACACATTTTTTTTTTATCCCTTTGGCACACATTATTTAGAGCGCAAAGATAAAACTTTTTCAAACATAATTTGATTCTCTTTAACCAATGATATTATGACGGGTAAACTTCTATAATAGGACAACATTGGAAGTAATATGTATGTACATTGTGTATATTCGCATGAGTCATATTAATGTGATTATGGACAAAACTTTGTTAAATACACAAAGAATATCACATACATTTATAACAATATATTTGAATTTATTCTAAATGTACAAAGACCACACTATTGTACGCCTAATTTTTGTAGTTCGTATCAATCCCCGTTGGATGAAAAACACATATCAGTCACAATGTTTCAGAAATCATTTTGATACAAGTTATAAATGCAACACGATCATAAATATACTTTCACTACCAACATATTCAAGGATATGTTTTTTGTTCTTTTTTTGGTTTTTTTTTGGTTTTTTTTTCTTTTTTTTTTCTTTTTTTTTTTTCCAACGCAGTATACAATAATTTTATATCTTCTCATCTGTTATTACTATTCTGCACAATAAGGATATATTTATACTTATTTATTTTTTTCAAGCATATTATTTTATGGTTCGCTAAAGGACAGTCCGGTGTGGTTTTTGTCATTTATGATCTATCTTGTGTGTCGCGATAGTTTTTAATAATAAAATGCATTTGAAAATTTTCAAAAAAACTAAATAAAGGATCAAAGGAATAAAAATTGAAAACTAATTACGTAACTCATAATTTCAAATGTTCAAACTCTTTTAAATACATTCGTAATTGATCACTTCCATTTTACACTAGAAGAATAGTTTAAAATTTAAGAATTTAAGTATACTTATTATACCAAGTACATAAATTACTAAAATATGTTAACTTCTTTATATAATTGCAAAAATCATAATATTTTTCTCTCTCTTTCTCCTTCTTCCTGTTTATTTCAAACTACAAAATATTAAATTTGTATGCACTTTGATTGTGAGCATGAAGCTTCCAAAATTGAAATATTGATTAAAAATTTATATAAATTCTTATTTATATAATTATATAAATTTATATAAATTTATACAATTTAAATAAATTTATATGAATTATTGTTTTATATATATTTATAATGTTACACATTGACATCATTTAATTAGTCAATATGTAACACATAATTCGTTTTTAATATTGATGTCAATGGATAGAGAGAACCATGTAAAAACCGATAGGCTGTTATAACATAACAATGTTATGTACATGCACAAATTGTCTTTACACAACTATTTATAAATTAATATAGTATTATAAATGCCTAAAATATTATTACTAAACAAGCATTTTCTCGTTGTTAAATTGCCATTAAACTGCTTATTACCAAAAGACCAGATAAAAACAAAGAATGACTTTGCGTACAAATTCATTAGTATAAATATTTTTATACGTATCATTCTCTAAATGATAAAAGCTCTTTAAATTATAAAAGATCTGATAACAGTACACATACTCTCTGTTAAATGTTATTATCAAATTGTCAAATAACTTTGATATATTTTGCGATATTGTTATTTTAAAAATTATTAAATAAATGCTTTTCGTCTATAGATAGCATAAAAGAAAAAAAAATCGAGTAGATTTGACGGATCCCAACAAAAAAAAAAAAAAAAAAAGAAGAAGAAAAGAAAAGAAAACAAAAATAATTTCATCAAAGATCTTTAAAAAGAGCGGATTTAGCATTTTTAAGTTTATCTAATCGCCTTTGTAAATGCGAGTTTGCTGTTTCGAGCTCTTCAACGCGTCCTTGAAACTCTCTAACCTATAAAAAAAATATCATAAAATTATCAATACGTATCATTGTCACATATATTAAAATGGATTATTTAAAAAGAAACAGGGCTTCATTACTTCTCTTTGCAATTTTCTCTTTTCAATTTTGAGTTCATCTTCCGCTTTCTCAGATGCTTCTGCCGCAGACTTATAACGTATTACTTGACTTTCTAATCTAGCCACCGTGGCTTGTAACGTAGACATATCCTGTTCCGTTTTCTGCTGCTTGAATTTGTAATCGATTAAAAGCTTATTAGCCTCTCGTTGAATATCTTCAGAATACGTTAAGCCACCTGTTTCAATAAACAGCTCGTATAAAGTAACATTTGATGTAATTGAAAATTGTTATGACAGATAAAACATTTCGTAACTATTTGTTTATAAGACCATTTTATGGAGTATTAAAAATTAAAAAAAAGATGTATGCACTCCATCACACATGTAATGTACAGATTTAACTTCAACCTAATACTGCACCCGGGGATCTCTCAGATCTAATGCGATTCTTGGTTTCTTCTAATTCCAATCTTAAATGTCGTATTTGATCTTCTAATTCTTTTTTCTCCGAAGCGAACTTTCTCAGTCGAACGTCTGTAAGAGAGAGGAAAAAAAAATCGTTCGATTTATACATATTTTTGTTTTTGATTATATCAATTATAATATAAATAATGTCAGATTAAAATAATATACCCAAGGATCCTTTTCCAGCATTCTGCAATAAATCTGCAGACTCTTTACTAACTAATACTCTTCTTCTATGGCAGGGTCCACTTTCAACATCATTTTCTTCATCGGTTCCTTCATCTTCAACTATCACTAATCCATTTTCCTATATGATAAGTGATTATATCATTATTACTATTATTATTATTATTATTATTATTATTTAATAAATTCATTTAATTTTTAATGATAGAAAATTTTTAATTAAAACTAAAAGATACCTGAATTAATGTATCCCTTTCTAACAATTGTGTTCTGCATAAATCTAAATCATCTTTTAATCTTTGACCAAGTCGTTTTAATTGTTCAGCGTCTCGATTCTTCTCTCGAAGTTCTCTACGTAATTGGGCTGCCATTTCTTCTAATTCTTCCAATTTATCTTTTAATATATCAACTTGATAGGCAAAAGAAGATTTTTCATTGTCTAATTGGGCATTAGCTATCATTGCTTTTCTGAATTTCTCTTCAAATTCCTTCAGCTCTAACTATAAATTATATAACACTTCAGTATTTAATGACTCAGTGTTAATTCTAATTAAGATGGTCTTGTTATATTACTCAATTATGAATCACATACCCTAAGATCTCTACCAAGTCCCACATCTTCTAATGAATCTTCTGATGATTTACAGCTGGATTGAAAATTATTAGAATTTGTAAGCAAGCGTGATGTCCTTACAGGATCTGGAGTTACTCTCATGGCTCTATTAGGATCTATATAAAAAAAAAAAAAAAAAAAAAAAAAAAAAAATCATTGAAATATGATATAATAATTTTTTGAATTTCTTTTTTTATAATAGTTACCTGAACACATGTCATAAACTCTATCAGCATTTTCTTCTGCTTCTTTCTGTTGTCTTTCCAATTCACGCATTCGGATTTCTCTAGCTTCAGCTCTTGCTTGTCTCCTTGCAGCTAATCGTGCTTCTGCCTGAAAATATGTATAGAAAATCCATCCTTTTACCAATAATATTTTCAAATTCAATTGATTATTAACATTACTAGAATTAAATCAATTCTTGTACTAATATATACATACATACATACATACATACATACATACATACATATATATATATATATGTTTATGTATATGAGTGTGCAATGAATATACAATTATTTAAAAAAAAAATATTGATATATTAAAATGTTTTTTAAACTTTATACATCTATAAAATTCTGCGATGAATAAAAATACACAAATATTATGTTTTTTTTTTTTTCCAATGCAAATAAAAAAATAATATATACTTAATACCAAAAATATAAAATACTTGTCTGAAATATAATAATCGTATAACTTTAATTATTTTAATAATAACAATTTCTTTTCTCTTGTTTCTTTCTTAAATAAAAACAAAATATAATAGTAGTTGTTTTGTTATACTCACTTTTAGCGTTAACTCCGTAGACAAAGTTACCTGTTTTCCTGACATTCCTATCTTATCTTTATGATAAGCTGTTATCATTATGCAGTTTATAACATGTAACTTAGTAGCGGTTAAAGTATTACTTTACGTCTTCTTCTTATAGAAATGTGGATAGAACAATATAGGAATACTAATTTTATATATATATATATATTAATAAACAATTTATATCCAGGTATGAAATTATAAATTTAGATAGACATAAGCTACTCATAAACGTACACGTGTATCGCCATTCTATGTATCATAGAGCTATTCAATTGGTTTCCTTCAACTTACATTTTTCTCATTGAACATAATAATTCTATAGAACATAATATTACAATACTATGTTTTATAGAATTGTTCTATATTCATTGAACATAATATTTTAATAGAATTAAAAAAAAAAAAATAGATTATTACTATTTTTTCATACCTCTTTAGCTATTTGATCAAGTGCTTGATCCTCAGCAGAATGCCGTGTGGCAGTACGCCTTCGTCCAGTTACAGTAGATTCCATTTGTCCCTTTTATTTCTTTATTTAAACAGCAGCAAATTGATAAACAATTAATGCCTTTTCCTTAACACAGAAAAACAATTCAATTTAACTTTAATGTGACAAATTAACAATGAGAATAATAATCGATAAAAGGAATATAATTCAAATGTAAAATTGATTTATTTATATCAATGAAAGTCAATGTCATTTTATATGGGAAAAAAAGATCTGAATATAGGAAATATCTTTTTTTAAAGCTTAATCCTTTATCTAACGTTAATCTAATATAGATATAAAAAAAGAAATCATTTACTCGTTTAGGAAATATATAAGATTGACATAATGTATCAATGTATCAAGTATATCATATAATTAAATGCAACCTTGATGCAAGATAATTAAGTTAATACAATGTAACGTATAGTGGCAGAATATAATTGTTATTAGAAGAAAAAAAAAAAAAAAAAAAAAAATGGACTATTAACAAATAGATATTTCTTTATGATAATTCTTTATAAATATTCATATTATATATATATATATATATATATATATATATATATATAAATATATATATATCAATATATATATATCAATATATATACATATATATATATATATATAAAGTTTGAACTATCCTTGTTATACCTGTATTGCCTGAATCAAGAGATGACCACAATTATAATATTGGATGTTAAATCTTCGACGTTGTCCCCGAAATAAATGCTATATATTGTCACTCAGTATAAAAGTCCAGATCATTATAATAATTGACTATAAAATATTTATAATGATTAATAAAAAAAAATTTATATATTTTACGTATTAACACACCCACGTATCACGAACGAATGCGTCCATGTAGAAGTACTATAACTGATGTCTCTTTAACTACTTATGCCTTAATTTAGTGTTGGGCCTATCTAACGAACAAACTTACAGAGGTACGTACACAAGAATGCCTATTAGCCAGCGGACAGCTGCATCTTGTTTTAAAAGAAACACATGCAAAAATAACCAGACACTATAAATAAAGTCAGTACAAATCGGACGTGACTGCCACGATGACCATTCGTAGAATAGAATTAATTTTCCTATTTGATAATGATCAATGTTTTCGATTTAAAAAGAAGAAAAAAAAAAAAAAAAGAAAAAAAAAAGAAAGAAAAAGTATATATATATGTATATATATTTGTGATTTTTTTCTTTCTAGCCTTTTTTTTTTTTTTTTTTCTGTTCTTTTCTCTTTTAAACACCAATAGTTTAGCCTGGTCTGTGGTTGAGATTATTTAAATTTGTGAATGCGTGACATGAGTGCATAAAATCCCACTGGATATATCGCATGATATTTTTCGAAAGAGTTTCTCGTTCAGTGATGCAAAGCACACTGCGCCGCGCCTCAAATAACTACGTTTACTAGCGACATCTGTCCCGATTATTTGGTACTATCTTTAAAGTAAATGCCGGCATTTTAACGTATTAATCTATCTTTCGATATAACAAATATTAAACAATTTGTTATTATTATTATTATTATTATTATTAGATATCTTCATATATTTCTATTTTACCAAATGAATTAAACTTTTTACGAAATGTTATGAGATTAAGCGGCACGATTAAATATTTCACAATTAAACTAAAAACCCGGCCTGGGTTTATGGTGTTTTTTTTTCTTTTTTTTTTTTTTTTTTTTGTAACAATCGGCATCTTCGATTAACTTCAGGCTGACGGCGAAAGCACTACAGCGCCCTCGTGTAGAGTCTTCGTGAAAAAAAAAAAGTACCAATCAAAAACCTACGATAAGATTTTTTTTTTTTCCTTATATTCTTTTTCTTTTTATTATTATTATTATTATTATTATTATTATTGTTATTGTTATTGTTATTATTATTATTATTATTTTCGTTTCATTCTGATTCTTTCGTAATCACAAGTTAGTTTTGAAATAATCGAATGAAATAGTTTGTGTATATAGATATTATATAAAAATACGTAGAGTGTATAATAAATGTAAAAAGAAAAAATTTCAAAAATTATACGTACATATATTGACTTATTATTATTTTTACATTTGAATTCAATTAAACTTAAGATTTTTGTTATTTCGAAACAGCTTTTTGACATAATCGGGCCAGCAGACTGTTCAATTGTAACAAACTATTAATACCATTCACAATACCTAAATGCGTTATTCCTATTTCCTGAAAGAATAATAATAATAATAAAAATAAATAATTTACGACAGGAAATATTTATGGAATATATTATTGTAAATTTATAATCAAATTAATTGAACGAAATGTATATCAAGTCAAAATGGCAACCCCCTTAATTACATGTAATATGTAGACATAAAAAATAATGTGTTCACCTTTATCATATCTAATTTTAATTTTTCATCTATAGGAAGATTTTTACAAACACGAAATATATTTCCAATCATATCTTCTGCGGAATAACCCAATTTCCATAAGTGTTGCATTATCTGTTTAAAATAAAACAAAAGAGAAGATCAAATAAATAATATAAATTAAAAACTTAATTAATATGTTTTATCAATATTGAATGTTACCGTAAAAGCTTTACAAATATTTCCTTGGGTACATAATTCAAGCATTTCCTTTACCAAAAGTGGATGTGGTTCATCGCATACTTTAAAAACATTTGTACCATTTACATGACCAAATCCATTGTGAGTAGATTGTAAATTATTTAATGCTTGTCTCATATCACCTTGGGCGGTAAATACAATAGATTCTAAACCATCGTCCGTATATGAAACCTATAAATAATTTTTTTTAATAAAAGAATACTTTGTTTTGGTTAAGAAAAGAAATTTTGTAATAAAAAAAAAAAAAAAAGAAAAGGAAAAATTACATTCTCCTTCTGACAAACTTCTATAACTTTTGCCAAGATTTGTGCATCACTTAATTTCCCATATCTTAACATGGCACAACGTGATTGTATCGGTTCAATAATTTTCTCACTATTATTACATGCCAATGCAAATCTAGTTGTACTACTGTATATTTCCATTGTACGACGAAGTGCTTGTTGTGCTCCATCAGTCATACTATCAGCCTCATCCAAAATAATTATCTTATGTTTTCCTTTAGCTAAATTGACCTAAATTATATGATTACAGATAAAAGAAAAAAAGAAAAAAAGAGTAGTCTTTTTTCTGAACGATGAATATGCATCCTTTTTTTTCTCTTTTCTTTTTTTTCCACTTACTTTCTTCTGAGCAAACATTTTGATCTTATTTCTAACGACATCAATTCCTCTGTCATTAGATGCATTTAATTCTAATACTGCATCTTTAAATGTTGGACCTAAAAGTGAACGTGCCAAACATAAAATCGTTGTAGTCTTTCCAACGCCAGGTGGTCCACTAATAATAATATTTGGTGTATTTCCATGTTGAGCAAAAACAGATAATCGAGCAATAGTATCTTCATTGCCAACGATATCTGTAAATACTTGTGGCCGATACTTTTCAATCCTGTATTATGAAATAATACAAAAATTTTTTAAATCCATTTAATCTTAAATTAATAACAAATAAAAATACTATAACATTTTAATTTCTCATAGAAAATATGAAAACATGCAGATAGAAAATAACCTTATTTATTGAAACATCAAATAAACGAATGATACGTGAAACATTTAACCTACCAAGGTAAATCACAAGATTTGTTAGATTGATCTTTATTTTTTGTATTATATCCACTCGTAGATGGTAAAATTTCTATTTCCATTATATCATCGGTATCATTGTCCTGCGTCATTTTTAAATTTCTTTATCAATGTCTATACTATTTTTTACCGGTAAAAAAACCGCGGAAATAAGATTGAAACATTTGAAATCAATTCTATTATATATCTAAGCTATGATTGGTTACATTTTTTATACAGTTTGTCTATATGCGCATAAATGCAATTTTACGTTACCAACCAATGAAGATAAAAACTATGAAAATAAATATGAACCTCGATGATCAAACAAAAAAATCCTGTACTTTTCGTAAATTTAATTAATTTATTATTATAATTAAAAAAAAATTATTGAAATAATTTCACACGAATGAAACAATTGAAAATAATTTCTTGCGTAAATGAATGACAAAGGATAATTACATTGAAAAAACTAAATGACCCATAACGTCTCTGATTGGTCGAAATCAAAATACCATGTTGCATCGTCGACCAATTAAATTTAATCTTTAAAAAGACAATTGTTGACATATCCCTTTAAAGGGTTTCTATAATGATACAACGATTTAACAGACACACCTGATTACACCATATGGCAACACTGGGTGTGATCATTCATCAAGATTTGTAAAACGATAGTGATACTTGAATTTTTTAATTTCTTTGACAGTGTAACATAATGACGTTATACCAGTGCCTGTTAATAATACCAGTATATTCTTATATTGGCATAATTTAACTAAAATTAATTCTTGGAATAATAACATCATCGGATGCACAATTTCTAAAGAATTTCCTTGTATTATTTTAAGTGTCATCAATGTATCAACATTCTAAATAGCAGCAATATAGATTGGGTAATATTTTTAATTCTTTATTTATAGAAATATTTTCAAAATAAAGTTAATCGTCATTATTATACCTTTATTTGTTTGTCATTCAGTTTAAATAATTCTATCTAATTCTAAAGTTCAATTCTATGAAACAATAACAAGTACAAGTACAAAGTTCACTTCTATAAAACAATAGCAAGTAAAATTTTTTTTTTTTTTTTTTTTTTTTTTTTTTTTGAGATATGTCAATCATTTTAATTAATTTTATATAAATTTTAATTATACCTTTAATGTTATGTAACGAATATAATATTTCCAAAATTGATTTAATTTTTTTAATTTTTTTTTTATGCATTACACATTTTTATTAGTTTTATTTTTGTTCATATATTTTGTAATTTATTTATTATTTATATAGATTTTCTTTTTAAGGTATGGCGACGGGTGGTAGTTTTATAAGTAAACCAGCTAGAGGATGGTTACATCCCGATCATTTAGTGAGTAAAGAAGGGATTAGCTATATGGTAAAAGTAAGTTATTTATAATAAAAAATTATTTCTTACAAAGAGTTATATAAATGTACCTATTAATAATTATATTATTAAATATAATAGTATATAGGATGTCTCGAAGTATATACTTCTATGAAGAGCCTAGATTTTGAAACGAGATCATGTGTTGCTAAGTAAGTAATAAAAAAATATTTATTCATGATAATCATCATATACGTTAAATATTTTTAATTTTCTACAATGAACCCTCTTATTTTATAGGGAATGTATAAATAGAGTTTGCGAAGCTGTTGGATTAAAATCAGCTGATAAAAAAAGAAGGGTAAAACATTACAAGTTGATTAATATGTGTAGAAAAAATATATATATATATATATATATATATATATATATATATAAATTTTTGTTTACATATTTTTTATTTTTATATTATAGGTTGATAGAAAAGTTTTAAGAGCAATAGCTGATAAGCCTCGTATGGAGCATGCAGGTACTAACATCAACTTGACAATTAGCAGTAGTAGTTTGTCTTTAACTAATTTAGAAACTGGACAAGTTATCGCAAAACATGACATGCCACGCATATCTTTTGCTTCTGGTGGTGATACAGTATGTATTATATTGTTAAATAAAAATAATATCAAAATTTAATATATCATTTTTATAAGGAGAGTATACTTTTTTATTATAGGATATATTAGATTTTGTTGCATATGTTGCCAAAGATATGCATGAATGGCGTGCGTGTTATGTTCTGGAATGCGAAGGTGGATTAGCGCAGGATGTTATATCTACGATTGGTCAAGCATTTGAAATAAGATTCAAAGAATTTCTTACTAAACCAAATTCATTGCAGTAAGTTTGTAATTTTAATTATTTTAAGAAGTATTTATTATTTAGAAAAAAAAATAGATTATTATTATTATTATTATTATATATATTTTATAGTCCTGTATTAAATGGTATGAGGGAAGCAGATAGAGATTATTATAACGATTTACCAGGAAAGGTACCACCAGATATTGGTCCACCACCAGTACCACCTTTACCTAATGCAGCATCAACATTACCAAATTTAAAACATCACTCTACGCAAAATCAAATAACACGTTGTAATCCACAAAACTCTATATTACATGATACTTGCTCTATTGATAATAATAGACAACTCCAACAATGGACAGGTAATTTTATCGTAAAAAAAAATTGTGTTCATTTTATATGTACTTAACATACTGATCGTTATTTATATAACTCTCAATATTATTATTATTATTATTATTATTATTATTATTATTATTTATTTATTTTTTTTAAATACAGAAACTGGAAATTTAATTGATTTAAATGCAGATGGAACTACCTCAAGTTTTAATCCAGCACATGAACACAATTATATGAATGACAGTGTCATACTTGCAAATAGAGACAATCATCGTGAAAACACATCACTTTTTGATGTTTTCGATATGCGTAAGTTAATATATCTATTTTTTTTTTTTTTTTTTTTTTTTTTTTATAATAATATAATATTAGACAAATTATTAAATATTCTATTTTCTTTCTATTTCTTTTTCTTTTTCTTTTTTTTTCTGTTTTTCCTCAGAACCATTCAGTTCTGCTATATCAGAAATGAATAAATTAAGTCCACGTTCGCAGAAAAATCAATTAAAGCAAGAAATATGGTTTCACGGTAGTGTCAGTCGCGCTGAAGCAGAATCTATGCTCATGAGAGTGAGTATAATTTAAAAATAATCAAAATAAACTTTTTTTTTTCTTTTTTTTTTTTTTTTTTTCCAATGCGAAATTTACGTGTAATATAATTTCATTGACCTAAATTAGGATGGAGATTTTCTAGTTCGTGAATCACAAGGGTCACCAGGTCAATATGTTCTTACTGGTATGAATAACAATACACCAAAGCATTTGTTATTGATAGATCCAGAGGGAGTTGTAAGTATTTTTATAATTAGAGTTAATTAAATCAACAAGTTTATATATCTTCTTTTCTTTCTTTCTCTCTCTCTCTCTCTCTCTCTCTCTCTTTTCTTGGAAATAATGTGAAACAAAAATACAATTTACAGGTTCGCACAAAGGACCGTGTTTTTGATAGCGTAAGTCATTTAGTTAATCATCATTGTGACAACTTATTACCTATAATATCAGCAGACAGTGTCTTAGTACTTCGCCATCCCATTCCTAGGCAAACAAATTATTGATTCTTCTAATTTGCTTTCCTATATGTAATAGGATAATAATTTTGATAATCCGAAAATCAGTCAATGCGCTAATGCGTAAAGGAGAATTTTTTTTCTTTTTTTTTTTTTTAATGATGAAATACCTATTCATTTAATTTGAAATTACCTCCTATAATTTACACTAGATCTAATAACTAATAATTAACCTTTACGTATTAATAGTTTGTGCGTGAAGGTGCTTGATAATTCAGTGGCATAAATAGTATAATAGGTAATTATTAAGGTTATGTAAAGGAAAAAAAAAAAAGAAAGAAAAAAAGAAAAAAAAAAAAAGAAAAAAAAAGAGATCTGATATATCATTTGATAAAAAAATTCATAAAATATCAGACGGATAATTTGTATCATAATCTTATATATTTAACACTTCGCATTTTTATATTTCTATATCGTAACCCAACGATATTCACAAAATAATATTGAATTACTGTGTATATGAAACTTACAGTAACTGTATTTGATTTATTTCAATAATTCTTACATTATTACACATCAATATCATTAAAGGATAACAAATAAACTTAGCCCAATTTGGCCTAAAAATTAATACTCTCAGAAGACTGATTCTTTTTTTTTTCTTTTTTTTTTTTTTTTTTTTTTTTTAATATATATATATATAAGAAAATTACTTGCACATATTTGTTGTGTGTCATCAGTTTATTGTAAAAGAAGCCTAGAAAAGGCACGATTTTTATGAAATACTTATATTAAGCATATTTTATTGCATATATATATATATTTATCTGATTCATAAGTTTTTTTTTTCTTTTTTCAATTATATTAATATATTTCAAAGCACAGCGTTGTTTAAAAATATACCGCAAAAAGTTTGA
Organism: Vespa crabro; assembly: GCF_910589235.1. Lineage (NCBI taxonomy): Eukaryota > Metazoa > Arthropoda > Insecta > Hymenoptera > Vespidae > Vespa > Vespa crabro. The sequence goes on from NC_060965.1 coordinate 1,949,351, forward strand.
ATGAACATTGGGACCATATGAACCACAATTTATTCCTATAAATTAATTTTTGCATTGTAATTATCACTTTGTCCAAAATCAAATATAACGATATCTTTGAAAAATTTTATTCAATTATTTATAAAGCAATTTATTCAGCAATATATATATATATATATATATATATATGTATATATAATAGCAATACATATATATATATGTATATATAAAGACAATGGATAAACATGAAATTTATAAGAATATAATCTAACATTCTGCTTTATCTCTTTTATTTTGCATATCTTGTTGTCTTTCTCTTAACTATAAAATCTAAGTAATAAGAAAAGCTCATGGCATTATACAATTTCTCTTTCATCATGATACGCAAATGACATTAGAATCTTCAGAAGTTCCATGTATAAAACTTGGAGTTAAATATTTTTTACTGAAGACTTCTTTTTCGTACATGAGAACTCGTTATTACAATACAACTTGTAACAAAGTAATTTTTTTTTTTTTTAAACCTTAATTTTCATTCATCCATTTCACCATCTATCTATATTAATTTATTTATTACATTTTCATCTTAATTTATTAACTATCATAATAGTTCCTCTTATTCCCTTCGTAATATATTGAGAAGCCATGATGATAACCAGCAGTTAGTAAAAAATAATAGTAATTTTTTTATTTATATAATTTTGAAAACTTTTTTTAATTAATAGAATAATCATAATATGATATCTCTCTTATATGTGGTATCATTAAATCAGGATAGCGACTATGCTTGTTTTAATATAGGTATGTGCAACATATATATATATATGTATGTATATATATATATATAAACGTATAGAGAAGATCTAAAATGTATCGGATACTTAAAATTTATTTATTTACAATGGACTAAATAGCTAATTTAAAAGTATAATTATATATATATATATATATATATATATATATATATATATATATATATACTAATTTAACCAGGTAAAAATGAAAAATATATAATAACTTTGCAGTTTCTAATTTATATATACATATACATATACATATACATATACATATACGTATATACATATATATATATACATATACATATACATATATATATATATACAACCTTTAATAGTTTCTTATTGATTAACAAAAGCAGAACGTAGCACGAATATGTCGATTGTAATATTATTATTGAAACTATATAAGTGACATACAAATCCTTCTTCATATATTCATATCCGAAGTGGATCACATCTCATTTATTAATATTTAATATACGAGTTATTTTATTAATTTATTTATTTATGTTTGTTAATTTATTTTACACATAATCTTGAAAAATCTGCATATATATGAAAAAAAGGGAGAAAGAAAAAGAAAAAAAAAAAAAAAAAAAAGGAAAAGAAAAAAAAAGAAAAGAAAATACTGTTTTAAAGTAAATCATTAAACATTATTGTGTGTGTCTGTCTCTCTCTCTCTTTCTTTCTTTCTGTGTATGTGTGTGTATGCATGTACGTGTGTGTGTGTGTGTGTATGTATGAATGTATGCATGTATGTATGTATGTATGTATATATATATCGAGTTTTATCTCTTCCGATCGTTCGATGCACTGCGTCGAGATCGAGATCGACGGCCACGACTGCCACTTCGCGAACGTTTCGATCTAGAACAGTTTAAGAAAGAAAAGAAAAAACACAAAGGCAAAGAGAACGTTTTCTTTATTTGATTTTGCAGAAATAATCAGGATGAATTTTATTTTGATACCAACCTCTTCCCTCGACTACGACTTCGAGATCGTGACTTCCTTCTGTCTCTATCTCTATCTCTGCGATCACGATCACGATCACGGTCACGGTCACGGTCGCGTTCACGATCACGGTCGCGCTCGCGATCTCGGTCACGATCGCGTTCACGGTCGCGATCACGGTCGCGTTCACGATCACGGTCACGGTCACGATCACGATCACGATCACGTTGTTCACGGTCGCGATCTCGATCACGATCACGATCCCTTTCTTTATATCCCAAACCACGTCCCCTATCCGATCTATCACGGTCTTTATCACGATCCTCTCTATCTCTATCTCGTCGTCTATCTAATAACGAGTCACGTTTTTCTTTACGCCTTTCCTCAACCGTTTTCTGTAATTCCGCCAGCTTTTCTCTTATTTTGATAAAACCAAGATGTAACTTTCCACCAAAATGATCGGCCAATCTTCTGTCGTTATCATGTATACCAAGATATGCGCTACACACTTCACACACTCTCAATTTTTGTTGTTGATAACTCGATGCTGGCATACTATTTCGATATTCTTGCTCAGCCTCGTTCTTTTTCTTACGTAGTTCATCGATTTCACCCATCAGCTTCATAGATTCCTCAACAAAACCTTCTTCCCCTAGTTGTTCAGCCTTAGCTAATTTCTTACCAATCTCTTCGGCAAGAACATGTACATTGTTTGCTTTTGCTGCAACCTCAGCGCTTAATTCTTCTTGTGTTTCTGCTAGACGTTGTTTCGCTTGTTCGGTACGACGATCGCAGTCCGCGATAAAATTTTGCAGATGTTCCATAGCCTAATGACAATTCATATTTATGAGATTTATTGTAAATATATATATATATATATATATATATATATATGTAATTTTTTACATCAACTAGATAATAAGATAAGAGGTTACTTACATCAATATCATAAAAATGATCCTTTTTCTTTTGTGCCGCCTCATAGTCAGCCCGTAGGGCCAAGTCGTGAATCTGGGGGCATTCTCCCAGGTCCATGCGCTGCGATTTACAAATTAATTCATATTAAATTATTATATCTTCTTAATAAAGTAATTGTTCTTATTTTTATATATGTATATATACATATATATATATATACATATATATACATATATATATATATATATATATATATATACATACATATATATATACATATATATAAATATATATACATATAAACACCCTTTGCGAGACTTCAGTTGAGAAATCTTATTTGACAAGAGCATGGTTGTTGGGTCTGCTCTGGATTTCATGTGAAATTAGTTTGAATTTATTATTAAAGATAAATTGTTTATCCAAGATCTCGGACAATATATAAAATCCCCCAAAGAGATAAAACCTAGGTAAAGTATTCATATTTCGCTTCTAATATTAAACATATCGCCTTTATTTATGATTCCTTGGATGAAATCAATATTTTATGTCAATACTCAATTTAATGAGTATCATACAAATAGGGATATATTTATTACTAAAAGTGAGATACATATACGCACCCATATATTTTTAAAAGGAGATGATCTAAAAATGTTTCAAGACGAACTTATAAACTATTGCACTTGCACTAATGCGCTATTAAGAACGCATATGAAAAATCGCTCTCATCGGTTGATTTTCAATGGGTAAATTAACAATGTAGTTTTATACATAGAATTCACTTACAGAGTGGTAACACCTCTCCGCCTGACACGACAATGCGATGACAATGACGCTACAATCAGCATACACCTTCAGTTCACATGTTCATTTCTATGAAAGAACTTATATCCTAATAGTATATTACACTATTTACGTACGGCACGAACTGCCTTGCGAGACTGCTAAACGATTTAGAAAATCGAGTTGAATACGTACATCCAATGCTGAGGGGAATTTTGCTAATGGAACTGGCACGTTGTATAATTCCGCTTAATATTGTCTCTGCTTCATGCCATCTCTCACTTTTTCTTGTGGACATTTTATGTTTTGCAAATTGCCAATATCTTATTATTCCCACATCGAATTTATGATAAAAGGAAAGTTTTTATACGTTAATTATTACATATACATCAATATATATATATACATATATACATATATATATATTTTTCTATTAGGTTCATATTAATGATGTCTGTACTCTTAGAATTATTTTAATTATCAATTAAATCGATCATAAATATAGAGACCTGAAATTCAATACTAAATATCCCCTATAAAAATACACATGTATTCGATTAATTGCGTCATTCTATAGTTTCATAAAAAAAAAAAAAACAAAAAAAAAAAACAAAAAAAAAACAAAAAAAAAGTGCAACTTTTAAATTACTCATAAAAAATAAAATAAAATAAAATAAAAGAAAGTTAAGTAAAATAATAAGAATAAATAAATGAATAAATGAATAAATGAATAAATGAATAAAAATAAAAATAAAAAATAAAAAAAATGTAAAGGAAAAATGATCTTGCCTGAGTTTTGTATTGAATAATAATAAGTTAAAGTATATATTAGATCATATATTGAAGTCAATTAGTTTTGAGAGTTAAAAATCGAAGAAAATATACACTATTTTATGTTTTCATGGCAATTAGCAAGTCTTACTTACAGATCAGTGCTTCATTTCCTGTACCCATAATTCCAAGGTTGGTTTTTCATATATATACTTAAAATAAACTTCATTTTCTACCTGCCATAAATGGCATTGTTAGTAAGAAGCGACTGTAAGACATCATCGCATGAATCAGCATGATGCTACTCACCAACTTACACGCCTTTCAGGGTCTGGGAATATTAAATGCGGTACTCAGCGCCTCACCAACCATATATATATTATATATATATGTATAGTGGTAGAGAGGCTGAGACATCCGCTCACCATATTTTTTTGTCAATCAAATTAACACCTAATACTTTAATTATGTAATAATAATCAAATTGTATATGTAATACGTACGTCCTTTTCGCTTTCAGTACTTACAGTAACGCGCATGTGAGAGTGACAAGTACAACACGACATATGAGCGGACAATACTCGCAACAATATTGTACAATGGATCAGATTGACTTTGCTTTTTCCAGAGACTCTGGAAATAGAACTGTGGTTACGTTGGTATTAGTGGATCTGAATATCATTACTTTCGTGCGCATTCGTCGTTAATATTTCATTTCGGTTTGAACTCTGAGTAGTTAGCCAACGCGTTACCTTCGATGATAGAAATCACTAAGGGTATTTGTTAACTGTGAGATACATATTATTATCATCAATATTAAATTATATAAAATGCTTTTCAAATTGATGAAATAAATACAAAAAGATAATATTAATTGATCTATTTCAATTCTAATTGGATGTTTATTATTCATGATATCACTTCTTCTTTTTTTCTCTTTCTTTCTTTTAAAATAAAAACCTTCATGAACATAATAAAAAGTAACCATAGATATTATTTTACATGTAATATACTTACTAACATTCCTGTATTTATTATTAAGGAATTGAAGGGGGAAAAAAAAAAAAAAAAAAAAAAAAATTCTAACTCTTTTTATTTAATAATTGTAAAGATAAAACATTAGAAGAAATTGAAAGTTTTAAATACCAATGTGTTTCACATAACAAACACCCTTATGACCAATTCGCACGATATGACAATGAAATGCGCGAAGCAGTGGATGTTGCATCATACAAGTACATAAGAGTATATATTAAACTTCTTAAGATTTATTATATATTAATGTGTGCATACTTAATATTCTGCACTTGGGAAATATCAAAAAATACATAATCTAACTACTTTTTTATTTCTTTTCTTTTCTTTTCTTTTTTTTTTTTTTGTTATTTTTATTTTATATTATTTTGTTTTATTTATTCTTTTTTTTTTTTTTTCTTTTTTTTTAATTATTTTGACTATGTCATCATATAGCAACTATTGTGCTAATAAAATATATATATATATATATATACATATATATGAATGTATATACATATATATATATATATATATATATATATATATGAGCTATAAATTATTTTAAAATATATTACTACCCTGTGCTACAAAATCTCTCGGTGCTAATATAATATAATAATTTGATTCTCAATGAAAATCTTCAGGTACAGAAATATCAAAACACCACTGTACTTGTACGCTTATAAATTACGATAAGGAGAGTAGGTTTCCTTATAATCTAAATTTGTCAACAATCTTAACAAAGAAGCACACCACCTAGCAAAATGAAGGCATAAGATTGATTTATTGAAGAAAACGTAAGATATTAATGGAAGAATTTCTTTTTTCTTTTTTTTTCTTCTTTTTTTTCTTTAATAAACAAAAAAAGGACTCGCATTAAATTTAACACGGTAAAATGGATTAAACTTATAGATCAATAAATTAAACAAGTTCTTTGTAAGAAACTCATATATGCTTGTATTTATGATATATGTTATGCCAGTGGTGTGCTATATTTTAATTTCGAATTAGATAATTTCACATTGTACTCACCGTTGATGAAAGTATCTCGTGTGGACAGCATGCCAGGAGAAAACTCTTGCAGACCTTCGGATCGGAGTATTTCACTTGAAATTTGTTATTTTCACCTATAGTGAAAAAAAAAAAAAAAGAAAAGAAATAAATAATATTTGAAAATTTTCCAAGCTCTCTGTGTGCATATATATATATACATATATATATAATATATACATATATATATATATATATATATATATACGTATTATGTATCTATGATTTGTGTATGTATGTATGTATGTATGTGTATGTGTGTGTGTGTGTGTTGATAAACGATCAATATGGCTTCGTGTCACCCATCTTGTGTCGATAATTAAGTTTCATTCGTTCATTCTTTAGATTTAGTCATTGGAAATAACAATAACAATTTACTGAATAATTTATTAAATAATACCTACCATTTCGACCTGTTCCCATTAATTGATCGAGCATAGCTCGCATCTGGTCGTGTGCCGTCATTTTTTTCTCAGTATTACAACCTTCAGAAACGCACAACGAACGAACAGAGAACCACAGCCACGCCACCGATTTCGACTTTCGAGATATCATCAAAATATATCGATCCGTTAAACACGAAGTATATACTACATTGAGATTTCACACTCACCTATTAAAATTATTTAACAGTGGAACTATTATAGCGACCTCTATCCACTATATTATAGTATCTCTATCATTATTTTAATAGAGTAGCATTTCTAGTATATATATATATATATATTTTTTTTTTTTTCTTTTCTTTTCTTTTTGCGAACGAATCGAACAATCGTATAATTCATATAATTAAAATAATTATCATGCTACGTATAAAAATTCTTTTGGGGAACAATTTAATAATAAGTATTGTAATCAATTAAAAATAAGGATTTATATTAGGTTGGAAACTATGATACGGGCGTTGAATGAAAATAAATAACTAAACAAAAACGCCCGTTTCATAGTTTCCAACCTAATATTAAACTTTAGTAATTTTTTTATGCATTTGGTTGGTACCAAATGCAAAATAGTATTAAGAGATTTTTATGAAGAAAAAATTTATGATTCTTTTTTCTTATTTCTTTTTTTTTTTTTTTTTCTTTGCTATTAGATATCAATTTGACAGCCATATAATATTTTTAACTAATTCGAATTTGACCAATGTAGTCGCGAAAAATATTCAATTGAACGTAGCCATATTTTATTCAGACATAAAAATAAATGTTTTTCTTTCTCTCTCTCTTATTTTATTTATTTTATTTATTTTTTTCTTATGAATATAAATTAGGAGAAGGGTCA